>NC_081845.1:58989526-59289526 GCF_963259705.1 Myotis daubentonii
CAAATACCTATGATGTTGCCTTGGAAAAATAAAACAAAAGCTGAATTTGAATCTGATTAAGTCTTTATATCAGTCTGGATCTAATCAAGAGACAGGAATCATATAGTAATTTGGACAGGAGTTATGTAATGTAAATAATTATTAACTCTACCTCAGGATTGGCGTAATGAGGGATTGGATACTTTAGGATAAAAATAATTCTAAATAATACAGGAGTGGCAGAGATAGGGAACAGCCACCACACCTAGGGGTGTGAAAACACTGAAAAAAGAGCAAATCTGAAAAAGACTCCCACTCAAGGATGAGATCTAGATCCCATTGGAGAGGCTGTGTCCAAGGCACATGAATGGCAGATTCACTGAAGTGCCGCACTGAGCGATTCGCGGAGAATCTGCCTTTGGGGGCCTCCGGGGAAGTTGTGCAACAGGAGACTCCACACCAGAGGGTCTCACTGCATAACTACTCTCTGGGGTGTTTGGTTGAGAAACTACCCAAGGGGAGGTGCTGTGTCCTGGAACTTATTGCCAGGGACATCATCCACAGGGAGGTGCCTTGTGCGGCTGGCCACTTTGTGCTGCAGAAAACTGCCAAAATGACTCACCAGAACCAGGAGGCAGAGTTCCTTTCCTTCTCTAGGATCCCCTTGGCACCTTCTATGATAGAGCTTGACATCATGGCCACTTGCAAAGGAAAGTATGTTCCGGTATCTCAAGCAACATAATGAAGGGTGAATTTGGAACTGAGGGATAATGGATTGAAAAATGATAAATTTCTAACTTGAACTCCCAATACATTGAAATACAAGGGGTGTTTTAGTTGGCTCAGGCTGCCCTAATAAAATATTGTAGACCAGGTACCTTAAACAACAGACATTTATTTTCTCACAGTTCTGGAGGCTAAAGTTCAAGATCAAGGTGCCATCAGGACTGGCACCTAGTGGATCTCTTGTCTTGCAGATAGCCGCCTTCTTCCTGTATTATCACATGGCCTTTCTTCTGTGGGCAGGAGAGAGGGAGAGACCGCTGGTACCTCTTCTTCTAAGGGCATTAGTTCTATCAGATTAGAGACTCACCTTATGACATCATTTAATCTTTATTATCTTTTTGTAGATCCCATCTTCAAATACTGTCATTTGAGAGTTAGGGTTTTAACATATGAATTTCAGGAGTGCACAATTTAGCCTACAACAAGGGGCAAAGCCACATGTTCATCTCATGGAATACAATAAAAATTAAACAAAAAGTGAAGGGAAAACCTATAGATTAAAAAATCAACATTTGCAACTAAAAAAAGCTATTTTGGCAAATGTGAACACATACTAGATATTTGATGATATTAACAGTTAATTTTTAATATGTGATAATGCTAAGTGAAAGTATTTTTTAAAAAGTTCTTATCTCTTGAAGTTATATGCTGAAGTATTTACATATAAAGTGATAAAATGTCTTGGATTTTCTTCAATGTAATTTAGAGAAGAAAAGAAATGGATGCTGGGAAGGATGCATTAAGATTGCCATGAGTTAATTTTTGATGCTAGGTGACAGGTACAAGGAGAGCTCATTAGACTATCCCTATACTTTTGTATAAGTTTTCATTTCCCATAATAACAATGAAAAATAATAATAAGTAGGTATTTCTATAAATAAAAATAATAAAAATTTTAAGAGAATATTATATATAATACTGTCAATTCCTTTTAAAATGTTTATATTTCAGAAAAATTAAAATTAAAAATATGTTATTGTCTTGAGAATGAAAAAAATTGAACTAAACCAACTGAAATGTTAAATATTTAAAAAAATTGTCAAAAAACCCCACAAATTATAAAACTCCCTTCAAAAAAATGCCACAATAAATGCCAAAGGAAATTTCTTTTGAACCATCAAGGATTAAAATATTTCTATATTTTAGAATTTCCATATCATGTTACATGGTCAATAAAGTCCACAATCTGATTATCACTTTGTATCCAAAAGACTATTTGAAAGAACATGCCATATTTGAATATAAAAACAAAATTAATAGTAGTATTAGAAAAAGAGAGTAGTGATGCTATCAATAGTCTGAATTTTTTAAGTACTTTCTCTAAGGTAAAGAGAAAAACAACATTAGAATGTAAAAGGGACCAATCAGAACTGAGGCACTTCCAGACGCTCACAGATTAAGCAGCGGTTCTCAACCTGTGGGTCGCGACCCCTTTGGGGGGACTAACGACCCTTTCACAGGGGTCGCCTAAGACCATCCTGCATATCAGATATTTGCATGACGATTCATAACAGTAGCAAAATTACAGTTATGAAGTAGCAACGAAAAAAATTTTATGGTTGGGTCACAACATGAGGAGCTGTATTTAAAGGGCCAGAAGGTTGAGAACCGCTGGATTCAGGTATTTGGAGAATTCAGATTTTTTTTGAAAACTGAAAACTTGGTAAACGAAGCTGGAGGTAGAGTGGGCATTAAGCCAGAAAGGCGGGAAATAAAGGAAGGCAAGAGCCTTGAGCCCAGCCTTGCTGTTGAACTCCACACTGTCTGTGGTGACCATCTATGGGCTACAGCTGTGGCCTATGTAGCAGAAGATGGAAATTTGCCATGCTTGCTGATGGAAGCAAAGCATTCGATGATACTACTTTTCTTAGGTTATTCTTAAAAAGCACTTTGAAAAACCAAATTAGTAGGCTGGGGATAATTGTAAGTGAAAACATGGGCTTAAATGAAGGAGGCTTCCAATTATTTTGCCAGACTAACCAAAGGCAACCACCAATTCTTTGATGAGGGAGACCCACCATGTCATATCTGAATTCCACTTTATAGTAATTAAAAGTTGATGAATAATATATTTATACTTAAATTATCCTATAAGCAAAATGTATGCATTTCTCAACCCATAGTGTGAGCTCATTTCTTTTAACCATTTTGCCATTTTCACAAATTCTGGCTTAAAAACACATAAAATACGCCTATGTGTTTTAGACTTGAGTCTTTTATGTTGTTTCAAACATCTCATCTGAACTTTCCAGGGCTCTCTCTGCTCTTTAAATACTTTATGACACCTTAGCTCCATTCCTTCTTTCCCAATTTCCTACTACCAGGTACTCTGTGCTCTTCTGAATTTGTGCCACATTTTGCAATGTGTCTCAGGAAAACATTTTAAATTTGCTCACCAACTTATGCACTATAGTTGTAAGTAAAAGATACTTCTAGTTCCTGGTCTCTGTCCTTTGAGCCAGAGTCACCACACCACCAAGGGAGGTTTGGGAGGAAATGCAATAGACACCTTACAATTGTGGTGGTATATGTATAGTGAGAAAAATCTCAGCACTATCGCTTTAAAAATATTCATGTGCATGTGTTGCATCTTATGAATGTATTGTGCCATTTGAGAAAGACAGAGCTTCCTTAAAGAACAGCTGTTGCAGGAATCATTTGTCCTTCTAACCCCATCCAGATAAGCAGGTTAATCCTATGAGAGTCTTTCTGATCTCAGCATTCAGTGAGTAGTATTGATAGACTTTTTGATTTCTATTGTGAAGACCAAGGTATGGATGAATGTCTACACTTATTATATAACTAGAGGCCCAGTGCACAAAATTTGTGTGTGTGTGTGTGTGTGGGGGGGGTGTCCCTCAGCCCAGCCTGCACCCTCTCACAATCCGGGACCCCTTGGACATCCCTCTCCCTCCCGCAATCTGGGACTGCTGGCTCCTAACTGCTTGCCTGCCTGCCTGCCTGATCACCCCTAACCACTAGCCTGCCTGCCTGATCACCCCTAACCACTCTGCCTGCCTGCCTGCCTGCCTGCCTAATCACCCCTAACTGCTTGCCTGTGTGCCTGATCGCCCCTAACCACCTCTGCCTTGGCCCCCGCCATGGTGGCTTCATCCGGAAGGATGTCCAGAATGATGTCTAGAAGTTTGTTCGGCTGTCTGATATAATTAGTATATTACACTTTCATTATTATAGATTAATTTAACTTTTACCTTAAAAAAAGAATTGAAAAGTCTCACACAGAACTTTGTATATTGTTGTGCCCAGATTTCAAAGTTCCCAAGACCCCCAGGGAGCCAGTCAGTCCGATGCAAAAGCAAAGAGTCCTTTATTATGCAAGCCGGCCTGCGCTCCCCGTTCACCAGACCCACCGACACAGCGGAAAGTCCAGTGGCAGAGAGAGCGAGGCCTGATGGGACAGGGGGTTTTAAAGGGGGGTGGAGTGAGGGCAGGAGAGGGCACTGTGGGCCCTGCCGATTGGCCAGGCGCGAGTCGGTACAGGATGTGGTCATAGTGATGGCGTGCACATCCCTTGATCACCATTGGTTAATCCAGAGAAATCCTGGGTGTGGCTAGCAGCGGCTTCTTCCCGTGAGGAAGCACATGGCCCCATCCCAAAATGGAGGACCCAAGGCAAGATGGAGGGCGCACATGGTTCTTTCCCAAGATGGAGGACCCAAGGCAAGATGGAGAGCGCAGTCCTTGTCCGGCTCCTGCTGCTGCCGCTCGAACTCGCCACAAGGCAGGATGGCCCTTCCGCACAGCACCCGCAGCTGGCCTGCGGGCAGACCGGGACTCCAGCGCATCTGGGCGGCACAGGCCCAGCAAACGGGGTGCGGCCGGTGGAGCGGCCCAGCTCTGGAGGAGCGGCATCCGCTTGGAGCAGGCCCGGCCCATGGGGCCGGCGCACTGCAGCATGGCGGCCTCCCCGAGCCAGGGCACGCGCCCCACTCCGCTGCCGCCGCTGCTGCACTGGGCCCCGTCCGGGGGTGGGGGCAGCCCGCGCTGGGCTCCCGCTGTGGGCCGGGGAGCCAATGCCCCCCACATGGGGCCCGGCGGCCGGCCCACGCAGGCCCCGGTCCCCCCGACCGGCCCCGAGGGCTGCACGGACCCTTGGCCCCAGCGCGGGCAAGCGGGGAGCCGACCACGGGGGAAAGGAGGGAAGAGCGAGGTGGTGAGGCCTTCCGCTCCCATGACCTCCCCCGTGGTCGGTCGCCACCAGGCCCCCACCCCTCGGCCCGCCGCTGGCCACCACGCAGCCGGTCCGGAGACTCGGACCGCTCCGGGGAGGCCAGGCCCTACGGCGGGCGCGGAGGGATCTCAGAGCCGGGCGGTCAGACTCCTCCCCCCGCACCGCCTGGAGAGGCGGTGCGCCTTTCATATATTGCATTCTTTTAAGCTTATATGAGCTTATGAAGGCCACGCTGGGCATATTCCTCACCAAGTGGTCAGCAACCTCCTCTCTAATGGCACTGATAATGTGGCATTATGGACCATAAATATGTAAACAAGAGGATTTCTATTGCTTTTCTTTGACTAAGAAAATAACAAAATATTATGGACTTACTTAAAACTAAAGCAACCATATATCTCAGTTCTTCCAAGTAAATAACAGCTTTAATTTATTGACTCAAAGTATTTCTAGTGATTTCTTTCAGTATCAAAAGCATTCCTATGTGGAGAATAAATTACATAATCCTACTACTTGAAACCTATCGCCTCCCACGATGAGTAGCATCCATTTTACTCTTAAACCAGATAAAATAAAAGAGTAACCATAAAGTGCAGCTCTCTGCAAAAGCAATGGTGACCTGCCAATTTCTAAAATGTTGCTTTTTTTCTTTTAATCTAACTATACATCAAGCAATAAATGAAAAAAATTGCTATGTTAAAAAAATGATCGGACATGACATCAGGTAATTAAATATAGCCACTTGTAGTTAACCAGAATAATCTTTCCCTTATAATAATAAGTGATAGTGGTAGGATGTCAAATGGGGTATACTTAATGGTTTTAAAATTTTAAACACAAATATAACTGTGGAATGTAGTTTAGAAAAATAGAAACAGTACTAGGGCTTTAGAATTAGAGGTTGAAATAATATTCATTTATAATTGTCTGTAACTCTATTATATTATTCATTATGGAAAACGAGAGAAGAAAATCACAGAAAAAATGGTATATCATCTACCCATAAAGAGATAAAAACATAAGATATTAGTATTAGAGAAAAATTTCAGTCAATTATGAGATGATATTTCTTTTTATTTTAATCACTTTTAAAGTTTTTTTTGTTTTGTTTTGTTTTTTTACCTTCAGTTATTAGTGGAGATTCACACTGATTTTTCTAACCTTTGGCATTTCCATTTGCCTCATTCTACCTGAAAATATATTCTCTTTACACAGGTTGATATACATCTATTTACAATTGATTTGGAAATCAATGGCTTCATGACTAAGAAGAGCAGACTTGTTTTTTCTTTGTGAGTAAATATGCCACCAGGCAGGACATCTTGGAAATCTCTTCAGTGGACATCTCACAGTAGCATGCACTGTATTTTAAATATGGAAAAATATGTACATGAAAAGTAATTCCTTGCTATCTAAAACAAAAGAAAACAGTGAAACGAGGAAATGGTAGAGATTTTAGAATCACAAGTCCTGACTTTGTGTCTCCCTGCTGCCATGCAGAAGTGATAGGCCTCTGGGTAAGTCATTTACCACCGATGGTGAGAGTAAAGAACAAATGTGACAATACACTTGAAAGTATTTGTAAAGTGGAAAATCGTATTTGTGTGTTGACTGTAGAGCACATCATTATTATAGAAACATGAAGAAAATATAGAGTGAGATGAGTATAACAGCATTAACATACATTAAAATAAAAACCAAGAAAAAATTCGCATCTAATGATAAAAAAGAGAGGGGGGAAGATTAATATACTAGGATTCTTTCAGAAAATCCCAAAGTTTTTTTTTTTTCTCAAAATTGTGGGACAGAGTGATATACATTGGTTCCAATCAACCATGCACTTTTAAAAAAAACCTTAATTCATTTTGTAAATAAAAGTGATATTTAAGACTACCTTTTTCATAGTAATGACAGAAATAATGCAGCGCTTTAAAATATTTTAAATTGCCTCAAAAATAAGGTGCTAAAGATATTTACTACCTCATAATTCTAACACAGAACACTTACATACTCCACCATGGTTGAAGAAAATGGTAACTGTAAATGCAGAGAGAAATATTTTAAAATGACACTATAAACATTGAATTAAAAAAACACACAACTAGAATGCAGAGTTGTCTAGCCATTGGAATTAGGCCTTATTTAGATGTAACCGTTTAGATCACTCAACTCCAATACTAAAGCTGGCAGAGTGCCTATTCTGTGAAGTAAAAGTAAAAAAGAGAATTCGATGTGCTAATTAGATAAAGTACAAATCCCTAAGATTTTTTATTCACATAGAAAATATTTTCAAATACTAATAAAGTCACTTTTCATGTAAAGACTTCAAAGTTCCTCATTTTCAAAATAGGCCTGAAGAAATGAACAACAACTATAAAATGCTACAGTTGTCTCTGTTAATACAACAGTTCAAGGCTGGCCAAAAAGAATAATGTAATAAAGGTGCTCAATACATTTCTAGAAATTGTTAATGCTCCTATTATTCTAGTTATCACTTTGAACCTTAGGCGTTATAAATCCCGTTTAAAAAGTCAACAAACTAAATGGTCTTTCACCAAAACCCACTGCACAACATCAAGTTCCTTTATGGAAGGATTTCACCAAAATGTGTGAAATTAATCCTTATTCTGAAACAGAGGGCTGGGTGCCTTGAAAGCGTACTTGTTTCCTTGAGTCGTGCCTTGCAACACCGATGAGTTTAGTGTTTCAGGAGCAGACACTAGGGGAAGCGGTGAGCCTGCCAATTCTGTAACAGACACCAGCATGTCGTCACGTCTCACAAAGACCACCTTTGTGGGCCGCATTCTTTTCCCATCAGGCCGTGCTGCCCTGACCTGTGGTGTGTTTTTAAGTTTCCAAAGAATGCTGATCCTCTCTAAATGATCTACTGAAAACTGAGTGTTGAAGCACAAATGAAAATTGAAAAGTGCCATTTAGCACACAACATAATTATTTCATGGCCTACTGCACGTTAGCAAAGGCACGTTTCAGCTTTTCAGATGTGAAAGCCAGATCATGCTGTATCATAATATTTTGTGTGTTTTCTGGAAACAGCTTTAAATCCCCCTTTTCCTGGGTTGGTGGCTGCAGAGAAGGAAGGGAGAAGGGAATGATATTTTCATGTGGACTAGCTTTAAAAAGACTGAGTAATGAAACCTTGATTAAAGTGAACAAACACTGAATTCAATATCTGCAGTGGCCAGACCCTTTCAAAAGGAACTAGCTTAGCCTCGGGAACAGTATAAGCAA
Organism: Myotis daubentonii; assembly: GCF_963259705.1. Lineage (NCBI taxonomy): Eukaryota > Metazoa > Chordata > Mammalia > Chiroptera > Vespertilionidae > Myotis > Myotis daubentonii. Next base: position 58,997,733 of record NC_081845.1, read on the forward strand.
TTATAGCTATTAAATTCACGTTGTACTAAAACCTGATCCAGCCAAGAGTACCATGAATAGTCATACAGTGTGAACAAGTACACACATGCTCACTTTTTAAAAATATATATTTTATTGATTTTTTACAGAGAGGAAGAGAGAGATAGAGAGTTAGAAACATCGATGAGAGAGAAACATCGATCAGCTGCCTCCTGCACACTCCCTACTGGGTATGTGCCCGAAACCAAGGTACATGCCCTTGACCGGAATCGAACCTGGGACCCTTGAGTCCTCAGGCCGACGCTCTATCCATTGAGCCAAACAGGTTAGGGCACACATTCTTCCTTTTAATACCACATAGATATGTGGGAGTGAAAGTGAATTTATGTGACTTCCAATTCTCACCAAGATTCCCTCCATAAGTCAGTCTTTATGATGGCATATTACATGTCATTTTTCTAAAAACACTCTAACGCTTTGCAAGTAGTGTCTCTGGTCCTAACAATGGAGAATAACTTCTAATTTGACTCACTACCACACATCACTTTAGCACAAATAAATTTTGGGATAAGGTAATTTGCTTCCCTGCTCAAACTGCAGGTCATAGGGAAGAAAATACTCAGCCTCCTTCCCCAATTTTAGTGTATTGTTTAAAAGGTGGATTTTTAAAGGAAAATTACCACACACAAAAAAATAATGATGCTCTTCTGATTCCTTGTTTGCCCCACCTGTGTTTGCAACAGGTCCATGGAAACTGGAACATTGTGTTTACTGACAGCAGCATAGTGACTGTTGTCCAGAACCTTCTCGATAAATGTTTGACTGAACCAAGACTTAAGTGAATTTCTCACCAGCCTACTAGCTTTTATCAGTGTGAAGTACACAGATGACAATACGATAGAGAGGGGAGAATACCTGCAACATTTATGTTATATACCTCAACTCAGACTTCTGCCCTACCCAAACCCCAACCGCTTCTCACAGCTGTGTCTTCAATACTTTTGTTAGAAAATGAATGAACAATATCCCCAAGTATATTTATTCTGAAACTAGAGGCCCTGTGCACAAATATTCATGCACTGGGGATGGGGGAGTCCCTCAGCCCGGCCTGCACCCTCTCGCAGTCTGAACCCCTTGGGGGATGTCTGCCTGCGGGCTTAGGCCCGCTCAGACATCCCTCTCACCATCTGGAGCCCTCAATCCTTACTGCCCACCGGCTTGCTGCTCCTTATTGCTTGGCTCACTGTTCCTTAGCACTGCCTCAGAGGCGGGAGAGGCTCTTGCCACCTCCGCTGCACTCGCCTGGCTTCTGGCTAAGCAGTGCTCCTCCTGTGGGAGCGCACTGACCACCAGGGGGCAGCTCCTGCATTGACCGTCTGCTCCATGGTGCTCAGTGCACGTCATAGCAACTGGCCATTCCACTGTTCTGTTGATTTGCATATTACCCTTTTATTATATAGGACTAGAGGCCCGGTGCATGAAATTCATGCATGGGGGGGTGGGGTCCCCCTCAGCCCAGTCTGCACCCTCTCCAATCCGGGACCACTTGGGGGATGTCTGACTGCCGATAGTCGGACATCCCTCTCACAATCCTGGACTGCTGACTCCTAATTGCTCACCTGCCTGCCTGCCTGATCACCCATAACTGCCACTACGCCAGCCTAATCGCCCCTCACTGCCTCTGTGTGCTGGCCTGATTGCCCCTAACTGCCCCCCATGCTGGCCTGGTTCCCCCTAACTGCTCCCCGCTGCCAGCCAGGTTGCCCCCAACTTCACCCTCTCTGTTGGCCTGGTCGCTCCTAACTGCCCCCTGCCCCTGCCGGTTTGGTCACCCCTTACTACCCCTCTCGCTGGCATGGTTGCCCCCAACTTCCCCCCTGCTGGCCTGGTCTCCCTTCCCAGCCCCCCCTCCCCCCCCCCCCCGCTGGCCTGGTGGCCCCACACGGCATGCTATTCAGTCATTTTGTTGTCCTTCACTAACCCCCCTGCCAGCCTGGTCGCCCATATAGCCTGCTGTTCAGTCATTTGGTTGTCCCTCACTAACCCCTCTGCCAGCCTGGTTGTAGGCAGCCATCTTGTGAGGGTATGAGGGTGAATTTGCATATTACCTCTTTATTATATAGGATTCTTTACTAAGTCTCCACCATATGCCAAGCAATGTGACTGGGAATATTAATAAAGATTCAAAGATAATTATTTGATGCTACTTGAAAATTATTCTGTTTATTATAAAACCATGAAAATATTTAAGAAAAAATTATTTATTGATTTTTCTACCATGTTTTGGACATCAATTCTCACAATACCTTTATGGATTAAATGTTATTTTTATTTATTTTTTTTAAAACTATATTTTATTGATTTTTTACAGAGAGGAAGGGAGAGGGATAGAGAGTTAGAAACATCGATGAGAGAGAAACATCGATCAGCTGCCTCCTGCACACCCCCTACTGGGGATGTGCCCGCAACCAAGGTACATGCCTTGACCGGAATCGAACCCAGAACCCTTGAGTCCTCAGGCTGACGCTCTATCTGTCTAGGGCTAAATGTTATTTTTATATCCCAGTTTCAGATGAGGAAATTAAGGTTCAGAGGAATTAAATAATTTTCCCAAAGTCATACAGATAATTCTTCTAGGACCAAGATTTCAACCAAGGCCACCTGGTCCTGCAGAAGGGCTCTTAAACACTAAATTATATAATAAAGGATTGCTGGGTAGTGATAAGAAAGTCTTGCTATGTTATTTGATTTGTGTGAGAAATATATTTTTAGACTGTAATATAGCTCTTTCTGTGGCTTAGCCAAGAGTTTTATGTAAAACAACCACATATTTGCAAAACTACCCCAAAGAAATATATCCATTTGATAAAGGCTTTTTCTCTGAATTATCAGTTGAACATTATTCATTTGCAAGCCTTCAACAAATTGTAGCACTCACATGAACACAGTAATTAGTTTTAATTTCCCTTTGTCAACCTAAAATAAAAATGGGGCCATTGATATCTTGGTACTGAGAATTTCACGCTACCTAAAAACAAGTTTAGCATTGAAAGGGTATTTGATAATTGTTAAGTATCTTAAAATTCGTATGGCCTCTGCCTGAAAAGTTTGTGTTATGAATTGAATTTCCTGTTACATGTTTTACAAATAAATTCTGCCTCTTAGATTTTAGTGATGCTTATTTCTGTTTGGCCTTAGTCTTCTGGCCCTAAGAAGATTTTAAGATTATAAATACAAAGAGCTCTGCAGCTCTCTTTACCTGTAAGTGAAATGACATCTGGTTAAGTGGATTTAGTGGCTTAAGTAATGCCTCTCAGCCTTAGCCTTTCTTTTATGTCCTAACTTGGGTTTTATTCTGTATCAAAATGCTTTATTGTTCTACACTATTTTTCCCTCTTTCTTTTTATAAGTATTTTGAAGTCTTTCTCGCCTTCCACTGTAAATATTTAAAATGTGTTTTTAATTGCTCATCCTTTGGCTTATTAAATATGTATGAAAGTTCTATAGTGTACTGGTACTATTTATGGGTTGGAAATATGAAGGTGAATTTCATGTTGTGTGATTTTTAGATTATTTACATTGCATAATGATATTGAATCTATACAAAGAAAATGTGCAGTATATATGGATAAGCTATAAAGTCCACAGCAAAATGCTAACCCATGAACCTACCACCCAATCCCAAAACCAGAAACCCATTAAGATTTTTAAAATCTATGTATTCGTTCCTTATCCACTGTCTCTGCTTCCTCTAAAAGAGGTAACTACTATTTGAATTTGTCTTTTTCACTCCCTTTTTTCTCCTGACCTCTATTATTCTCCTCTTTCTTCTTTAATAGTTTTCATATAAGTGCATATATCTATTTTCACTGTTTTATAATACTTTATTTTTCAAAAGCACAAATTTACTTGTCCCTCTCCTATTGAGGAAACTGAGCTATTTTCAGATTTTGTTATGAACAATAATGCAATAAACATTCTTGTATATCTTTCTGAATGCATTTCCTAGAATTTGTTGTACAAACATCATAATGAAATTGCTGTAGATTATATGAAGATCCATTTTATCAAATTATACTGCTATCAGAATGGTTTAAAGGTCTCTATTGATTCAACATTGGAAATTAATAGTCTTATTAAATTTGGTCCAACTAGTGTGTGCTAAATAATATTATAATGTTGTCTTCACTATTTCACTGATTTTTAACCAGGGTTAATATTTTTTTTATGTGCATGGATCATTTCTATTGCCTCTTCTTTGAAGTACTATTTCATATTATTTGCTCATTTTTTTTCTTATTTTTCATTTTAATATAAGCATTAGAGCTATTCCTCTATGAAAAAATAATTTTTTTTGATGTATGGCATGAGGTAGAAAGCCAATTTTGCTTATTTTTAACAATACACAATAAATAAACTCCATTTATTTACTGGTCCAGTCATTTCCAAGTGCTCCTCAAAGCCAGTTATCTTGCATGTCAAATTTGGTTCTGTTTTTGATAACTCCATTCCATCCTGTTTTTTTTCTATTCCTTTGCCAATGTCACATGGCCTTAATTAGCTTTACAACCTATTCTTATTTTTTATGAGAGTATCTATATTGTTTTTAGTCCTCAGTTCCATTGGAATTACATGAAATCTATTGATCAATTAGGAAAGAATGATATATTTATGATATGGCCTCTTAGCTATGAAGACATTATCTATACTGTCTTTAAATAAAAACTTATACACTTTATTATTTATTTATTTATTTATTTATTTATTTATATTTTATTGACTTTTTTTTTACATAGAGGAAGGGAGAGGGATAGAGAGTTAGAAACATTGATGAGAGAGAAACATCGATCAGCTGCCTCCTGCACACCCCTTACTGGGGATGTGCTGGCAACCAAGGTACATGCCCTTGACCGGAATCGAACCCGGGACCCTTCAGTCCGTAGGTGGATGCTCTATCCACTGAGCAAAACTGTTAGGGCAAAACTTATACACTTTATATATACCTGTTTTGTTTTGTTTATTATTAGAGGCCTTGTTATTTCTTCTTGAACCAGTTTTTATAATTGATATTTTTAAAGGAATATAATATCCCATAAATTAAGCTTTTAGTTACAGATTTCAAATCTTTCAAAAACTTTGCTAACTTTAATTATTTGAACTGTCAATAATTGTGAGAGTGGTGTGAAAATTTTTCACTAAAATAGATGTTTGCAAATTTCTTTCTCCAATTTATGTAAACTGTTTTATATTGGTAATTTCTAAACAGCAAATATTTAGTAGACTTATTTTCTGACTCCTGTTGGAATAGTTATCTACTTTCTGTTACTATCCTAGTTGATTATTGTTAGTATAAAGAAAAATTCTTTATATTATAAATGTTGATTGTGTTTTGTTAATTTTACCAAATATATTATTTTTAATAGTTTGTGCATTTTCCTGGGTTTTCAATATAAATGATCATCTTCAAAATAAACTTTATAAGTGACATATACAGTAGGTATAAATAAAGTGGTTGGCTGTTTAGAAAATTTATGATGGTTGGTAATGGTCAGTGGTAAAAAAGAATTCGGGAAAAAAAGATTTAATTAAAGAAAAGTAACAGAATAAATATTAAGGTTGAGTTCAGGTTTGGGATTTAATCATGCCAAGATTATCACAATACTCTGTATTTTCCTTTGTATATTCTTTCTTATTTAGGTCATGAAAAAATAAATACCATCACAGCACCAGTGAACTTCTGCACTTGTTTACTGTTCTAGTCTATGAGGGTCTTAATGCATTAGTTCCCAGTGAAGATGTAAAAGCTCTTTGGTGAATATATCCTTAAACATGTGCAAAATATTAAATTATGGAAACTTGTCTATCATTGTTTAACACATGTATGCAACACTTCCAACATCTAATAATTCCATTTGGACAATTCCCGTGACAGTTTTTCAAACTGTCATTGCCTTCTTGGAATTTAGTTTATGAAGACAAATTAGTCCCTTTCTAAGATGGAATTGGACATCTCCCCAAAATAAGAGTTTGTTTTCATCTGTGAAAAGAAACTAAGTAATGTAGGTGATACATGTTTGAATCATCCCATAAAAAATCAAGTTACTCAGCAAATTTATAAGAGAGAAAATATAGTTTTAATGACAGAAAATCCAAAATCTTCTATAACTAGAACTTCATAAAAAAATTGCCAATTACCTTTTTTCTTTGTTTATGGTACTGTAAATGGTAAGACTGTCCTGCTCAAATAAACTTTATAGGAAAATAATTATCATGTTTGGAATAAACACAAGACACTGAGCAATACACCATAAATTTATAAAAGAAAGAGTATGTCCATATGCTGAACTAATTTCCAATTATAAATTAAATTATATAATGTTATTAGGTAAATTTGACAAGATATCTGTCAACATTTATGTATTAAAATTTTAGCTTGGTCTTAGGTATAGATATAGATAGATAGATATAGATAAAGATATAGATATAGATAAAGATATAGATATAGATATAGATATAGATATAGATATAGATATAGATATAGGTATAGATATAGAGATAGATATAGATATAGATAGATATAGATAGATAGATAGATGTTTCTAATTATAATGTCAAATCGATGCTGTATTTAAGTCTAATATAGCTGAATTAATTTTAACTTATTAGACTTTGGTTAGAATTGAGAAGCAAGTGTCAGAATACATAAAAAGCTTCTAGCAACACAGTTATCAATAACATTTTGCTCAAATTTACTATTGATAGGAATATTCAACCATTCATATATTCAATAAATATTCATAGGCATTAATATATCATCCTAAGCAAAGGAGATATCATCTCAAGAAAAGATTGGCAAGCTTTTGAGTGAAGATTACAATATAGTGAGAGAGATCAATAAAATAACAATTTTATAAGCAACCGAAGAATCAATTCCAGTAAAATGTGATCAATAATAAGAGAGGAAAATGCAGTGTGCAATAGGAGCACATTTAAGAGACCCCTTCTTAAATCTGAAAGTGAGATTTAATTGAGGGCCATGAGAAGCCTTTGAGAGGAACTGACATGGAGACTGAGACAGATATTTGATCTAGAGTAGGCCAGTAAATGGGAAGAAGGGAGAGGGAAGGTGAAAGTATTCTGGGCATACTTGGGGACCGCCTGCTGGAAGACATGGCAGGGAGACAGAGCCTGGCACAGCCGAAGAGCTGAATGAGTTTTCTTTGGCTGCAGCATGGGAAGGAGGGAGGAGACTGCCTAGAGAACAAACAGTATGAAGAGGAAGCCATGGGTCAAGTGCTGAAAGGTCTCATAAATCCTGAGAGTACACTTGCAATGTTCGGCAGCATCTGGAATTTGAAACAGAAAAGTCTTGTGGCCGTATTTGTACTTCAGGAAGAAATAACATGCTGGCAGCATTTTGTGAGTGAATTAGAGGGAGCCAGAATGATAGACAGAAGATGTGATAAAGAGACTATTTTAATAATGATGACCTAAGGTACAGTCAACAGGATTCTATCATCATTTAGCTATAGAGGAATAAGGTAAAAAGAAGAGTCAAAAATAGCTCTTCATGGCTCTTGGTTTTAGAACAGGGTGAAATGGGATGCCATTCATTAAAGAGAGGAATACAAAGAAGGAAAAATTAGGAGGGTTTAGCTTTGAACAGTCAAGTTTAATGTATCTGGAAGATACCCATGTGAAGATTTTCATCAAAATACCTGCAGCCTAGAACTTAGGAAGAGAGAGCTGAGCAGAAAATAGGATTTTGTAAGTCATCCATACGTATTTGACAATTGAATATACATAAAAAGTTGAGAGATCCTTGGTACTAGAGTAACAAATGAAACAAAGGCAGCCCAGATAGTAAGTATTGCCATGTTTTAAAATGTAGTAATGTACTGGGCACTCCAATTTGTATTAAATGGTAGCATTTTGTGACAAATAGTGAGATTTACTAAAATGAATTGTTACTCTAAAAAACAAGAATAATGAATGAGCATGGTACTCAAATATATTTCAACTCTGAAAACTGCTGTATACATTGAAAAAAAATGTCTAACATGTTATATAAAGAACTTGTGACTTGACTTTAGTTTTAACATCTTTAAAAAAATCATTGAAACAGTCTTGCCTATCATGTTCTCATTTTCAAGCAAAACAATTTACCATGCTGGGCAGTTTCTCTCAGATTTATGTTAAATATATTTACTACTATTTTACTTATATTAAATTTGTCAAACAAAGCAGAGTTGTAAAATGTACAAGACACCATTAAAAATAAGGTTTCTTACCTTTAGATTGTTTATGTTTATTAAACTAAATTAGTGATTAAAATAATAATCAATTGTTAGAAACCTAGTTTACAAGTATAAAAGAACACAACCCTAAGGTTTAAAGCAAGAAGTAATTTAAGACATTAAGTTTGGGGAAAGAATCTTAGTCAGAGAATTTATCATCTGAGATAGACTTTAACACATAACCATTAACTGAAATGAATTTACTCATCTATAGTAAACATTCCTAACAATAATTCATCCTGAATATCTTGAGAGGTAGCTTAAAGATGAGCATGTCTTACTCAGTTCAAAGCCTGAGGATGGAGTAATCAATGAAAAGCCTGTAAAGATGTGTGTTTTAATCTGTTTTGAAAGCAAAAGGAGATGAATATGTATGCGCATATATTGAGGAATTTTGAGAAGACAGACATGCAATGGTAAATGAGGTAGGCCCCCTTACTATATGCCTGGTAAGGAATTATTATTTAAATTATTAGAAAATATCCTTTATAATAAAAGTGTAGTAAGCAAATTGTCTCCTCAACTGGGAGGTCGTCCAGGAGTTCAACAGGGGGCGGGCCGTCTGGGGGGAAGGGAGGGAAGCCCCAGTGGCAGCAGGTAGCTGGGGGAAGGGAGGGAGTACCCGGCTGACAGCCATCAGCCACTAGGTACCCTACCAGTGCACAAAGTTGGTGCACTGGGCCTCTAGTTATAATATAAACAGTATATTGTTTTGTATAATTTTAATTACATCATATATTTTCCTATTTCAATTGTTTTTCTACTCTATCTTCTAGGGATAAATATGGGGTGAATTTTAATTAATTTTATGATCCTCTCCTCCATGAATCAAGTATTTGACATTTTGTCTACATGGGACAATAGTTCAACAAATGTTTACTCTTTTACTCCTTTCCTACCTCTGTCTAGTTATGCAAATAAATAAAAAAGGCTTATATTAATCATGCTTCAGGTTAAGTCATGGTATTTTGATTGTTCTAATAGAAAGAGTGTATTGCTAAAAAATAAAGTAAGTAAAAAAAAAAAAAAAAAAAAGGATAGTGGATGTCTGAGAAGGCACTGGGAGCCTTAAAATGAGCCTGAGGGCAAAATGTATCTGATACTTTCCAACCCCAAAGAGCTATTTCCATCTATTATGAAAACTCTCAGAGACAGACCATATTTATATTATTAACTAGAGGCCCGGTGCACAAAAATTTGTGCACTCGGTGGGGGGGGGGGGTCCCTCAGCCCAGCTTGTGCCCTCTCGCAGTCTGGGACCCCTCAAGGGATGAACACCTGCTGGCTTAGGCCCGCTCCCCAGGGGATTGGGCCTAAGATGGCAATCAGACATCACTCTGGCAGCCCGGCAGCCCTCGGGGGATGTCCACTTGCCAGCGGGGAGCAGGCCTAAACTGCACTCGGACATCCTTAGCGCTGCTGAGGAGGCAGGAGAGGCTCCCACCACCAACGCTGTACTGGCAGCCATCAGCCTTGCTTGTGGCTTAGCAGAGCTCCTCCCATGTGAGAGCGCCCTGACCACCAGAGGGCAGCTCCTGCATTGAGCGTCTGCCCTCTGGTGGTCAGTGTGTGTCATAGTGACCAGTCATTCCCAGTCCTTCTGCTGTTAGGGTCAGTTTGCATATTATGCTTTTACTATATAGGATAGAGGCCTGGTGCATGGGTGAGGGCAGGCTGGTTTGCCCTGAAGGGTGTCCCAGATCAGGATGGGAGTCCCGCTTGGGTGCCTGGCCAGCCTGGATGAGAGGATGATGGCTGTTTGCAGCTGGTCACACCCCCTTCAGGGTGGGGGTCCCCACTGGGGTGCCTGGCCAGTCTGGATGAGGGGCTGAGGGCCGTTTTCAGGCTGGCGGGTGACTGAAGCTCCCAACCTTTCCTTTTTTTCTTTTCTTTTTTTTATTCTGAGATTTATTTACCTTCTATGGCTGTCACTGGAACTGAGAGCTGGCTTTAGCTCTGAGGCTTGGCTCCAGCTCTGAGACCTCGGCTGCTGAAAGCAGGTATCTGGTTTGTTTGGCTTCTATAATTGAAACACTGTTGCAGCTCCAGCTCTGAGGCCTGGCTGGCTGAAAGCAGGTTTCTGGGTTTGTTTAGCTCCTGTAATTGCAACATTGTTTCTTAGAGTGCAGCTCAGAGGCCGGCAGCGGCAGGCGGGAAACCTTGGCTTCCTCCATCACTGGAGCAAGCAAGCCTCCTGTTCGCTTCAGCTGCCTGGCTTCTGGCCACCATCTTGGTTGGCAGTTAATTTGCATATCTCACTTATTAGCCAATGGGAAGGGTAGCAAAGTTACGGTTAATTACCATGCTTGTCTATTATTAGATAGGATGATTGCCTTTGTGTTTTCTCCACAGATTTCTGTACAACAAAGCTTCAGGGACCTGCTCTGTTCCTTGGCAGGAACATGGCATTTATGAGGAGAGTCAACTTCATTGTTGTCTGAAGGCAACACAAAGGTCAACTACCTGGGGAAGAATTGCCAACTGAATCAAAGGCTGTAAAAGAAACAAGCCTGATGTTGACTCTGCCAATACTTTCTACCATTCCTATCTCACTGGGGCACTGATTCTCTACAGCCCCTGCACTGCTGCCCTAAATAAAGAGCAGATGAGGGGGGCGAAACCTGTGGACCATCCCAAATTTAACCTAATAAGACTTTCATCCCATGTGGGAATAAATCCAGTCTGTGTGATCTCATATAACTGAAATGTGTACTGTGTTCTGCCTACTCAGAAAGGAATTATCAAAGAGGTAGTACATATTCCACGTTCAGTAAATATGAATACACTAGTGCCCTAGTGCATGGATTTGTGCACATTGAAAGGAAATTAATTAGAAGGTGGCTGGAGGGGTGGGATTGGGCTAGATGGGCTGGACACGCTTTGGAGTCAACCTCCCGCTGTCCCTCCCTGGTTAGCGCACCTGGGGCAGCTCAGTGTCTCTTAGGGTGTCTGTGGTCACTGCAGCTCAGCAGTAAACCAGATTCGGGGCCGACAGTGCCCCAGCAACAACGTAACCTATGGCCAAAGGTGGGATTGCGTGGCCCCGCGAGGAATCAGGCTCCCTCCTCTCTGGTTCCGGGGTGCATCACCCAAGAACCACCACTGCCAAGTCACCACAGTTCATCAGTTCCTGCATTGAGCATCTGCCTCCTGGTGGTAGTGCACGTCATACCTACCGGTCAGTCGGACTGTTGGAAGCATGCAAATTGACCATCCCTCCACTACGCCCACCAGCCAATCAGGGTGAGCATGCAAATTAACCCAACAAAGATGGTGGTGGCCACGGAGCTGGAGGCTTGGGTTGCCCCCGGCGATGGAGGAAGCCAAGCATCAAGGAGGGGCTGGGGCCCTGTGTTTCCGGGGGTCATGGCCAGCCTGAAAACGGCCCTCAGCCCCTCACCCAGGCTGGCCACACCCCCATGGGGTGAGGGTCCCTACTGGGGGACATGGCCAGCCTGCAAACAGCCATCATCCCCTCACCCAGGCTGGCCAGGCATCCCAGCAGGAACCCCCACCCTGAAGGGGATGTGGCCAGCTTGAAAATAGCCCTCAGCCCCTCACCCAGGCTGGGACCTTCACCCCATGGGGGTGTGGCCAGCCTGAAAACCACCACAGGCTCCTTGCCCAGGCCACCCCATGCCCCAAGGGGACCCCCACCCTGATCCAGGGCACCCTTCAGGGCAAATCAGCTGGCCCCCACCGTGCACCAGGCCTCTATACTAATAAAAGGGTAATATGCTAATTAGACTGGGAGACCTTCCGGACATTCTTCTGGACACAGCCAAGGTGGCGGGGCTGAGGTAGAGGCTGTTAGAGGCCAAGAGGGGAGGGCAGCTGTGGGTGATCAGGCCATTGGGGGTGTCATTGGGGGTGATCAGGTCGGCGGGGGGGGCAGTTGGGGGTAAGAAGACCAGCAGGGGGGCCAGTTGGGGGTGAGCAGGCCATCAGTGGGGGTCAGTTGGGGGTGATCAGGACTGTGAGGGGCAGTTTGGAGTGAGCAGGTCAGCAGGGGGAGAGTTGGAGGCGAGCAGGCCAGTGGGGAGGGAAGGTGGAGGAGAGCAGGCCAGCAGGGGGGGGGGGCAGTTGGGGGCAAGCACACTGGCACAGTGGGGGCAGTTGGGGGTGATCAGGCTGGCAGGGGGCATTTGGGGGCAAGCAGGCCAGCAGTGGGGGGCAGTTGGGGGTGAGCAGGCCGGAATGCAGAGTGGTTAGGGGCAATCAGGCAGGCAGGCAGGTGAGCAGTTAGGAGCCAGAAGTCCCAGATTGCGAGAGGGATGTCCAACTGCTGGTTTAGTCCTGATCCCTGTAAACCAGCAGTAGAACATCCTTCCAGGGGTCCCAGATTGGAGAGGGTGCAGGCACCCCCCCCTCCCCGCTGCACGAATTTCGTGCACCAGGCCACTAGCATATATATATATGGATAACTTAAAGTTTAAATTGTATTATCTAAATATAGTATAGATTAGTGGATTTCTTGGTTGTTTCACACTATATATGATACCAAATTTGATGTCAATATATTAACACAGCTAAAATACCTCCCTGATAATTACAAGCAAACCTCCTAGAAATGAAATATTAATAAAATAAGTGCTTTGTCACTACAATTTGGTCATAATAAATAGCCTTTTGGGAAGCATCGTACATGTTTCTTCCCTATATTTTTTCACCTCATGCTTCCTCAGTTTCCAAATCTGTTATTTTTTTCATCTGCTAATAAGGGCAGGAATTACTTTAGGCTATATTGTAAAGTTTTGGATCATTTTATATAAAAATCAACTAAAAACAAAGAAAAGTCTGACATAATAATATTTAACATTGTATCACTGAAATGTGCTCCACCTTTTCCAAATATTGAATTCATTCTATATTTCAACAATGAGCCCAATATTGCGTTCAATGTCTGGGGCTTAGAAGTAGGTTATAAACCCTTATTAATTTCCAGGGAGCATATATGGAAAGACAAACATTTTATCTATGTGATGTTTTTTCAACTTTATTTAGCAGTGTGCAGCGCATACAAAGGATAAAATTGGTCTCAATGTGAGAGAAACTGTCTCTCTGAACTGGTAAGATCTTACTTTTTGCTTCCAACTGTTTCTTTGATCTTTTTGCTTTTTGCAGAAGAAACAGTGTACTTGGGAAATTGAAGTCAGTGTTTTTGCTTAGGACTTGATACTTATCTGGTTCAAAAGGCTAGGTTCATGATTTTATCTAATAGGATATAAATAGAAAAAGATAAATTTAAATATCTTTAGAAGTAAGTATTTTGTAAATAAATATAAAATTATAAGTTAGGCAATGCATAGAATTCAGAAGATCAAAAATATACATGAATATTTAAGTACATTTTGAATACTTAGTATTTTACCCATAGAAGCAGTAGTTGCACAATGACTACTTCTTTCCTTCCTCATTATAATTTTTATAATGTGATTTTTTTCAAATTCATATAGTCCTAATTTTGTTTAGAATAGTCAAATATTTATATATGTTGTACTAATTGAGTAGCCATAATTCTTGTTTCAAATTACTCTGTGTTCCAAATTTCATTTCCAAAATATATTAGTGAACTTTATTCCTTAATTTATTATAAAATTTATTATTAATGCTTATATTTTTAAAATTACTTTCTTCAAGTGGGCTTACTTGAATTATCAATTTTATCTATGCTTTTGATCCTATGCTTTATATTTTAAAAGCCCTTAGACCCGTGGTTGGCAAACTGCGGCCTGCGAGCCACATGCGGCTCTTTGGCCCCTTGAGTGTGGCTCTTCCTTATGAGTACCCTAATTAAGTTAATACCAATGTGCTTACCTATATAGTTTAAGTTTAAAAAATTTGGTTCTCAAAAGAAATTTCAATCGTTGTACTGTTGACATTTGGCTCTGTTGACTAATGAGTTTGCCGACCACTGCCTTAGACTATGGGGCATTTTATACGTCAGATAATTACTTTGGCTCAGCGGATAGAGTGTCGGCCTGTGGACTGATGAGTCACGGGTTTGATTCCGGGCAAGGGCACATGCCTGGGTTGCAGGCTCAATCCCCCATGAGGGTGTGCAGGAGGCAACCTATCAATGATTCTCTCTCATCATTGATGTTTATATCTCTCTCCCTCTCCCTTCCTCTCTGAAATCAATAACTATATTTTTAAAAAGATAATTACTTCTTACAGTATTCATAGTGGTTGAAAAATATAAAATTTTAAACTAGGAAATTAAAAATGTAGCCCAGCCGATGTGGCTCAGTGGTTGAGTGTTAACCTATGAAACAGGAGGTCATGGTTTGACTCCCTGTCAGGGTACATGCCTGTGTTGAAGGTTTGATTCCCATTAGGGGGTGTGCAGGAGGCAGCCAACCAATGTTTCTCTCTCATCATTGATGTTTCTATCTCCCTCTCCTTCCTCTCTGAAATCTATAAAAATATATTGTAAAAATCAATCAATCAATCAATTACTTAAAAAATGCAATGCCAGCCTTGTTTTTTAGTAGCTAAATGCCACTAGGAAATGTTCTTGACCTGTTTAAGCCTGTTTCCTCATGTTTTAAAGGGGTTGTAGAGAGTAAAAGGGCAATACTAGACATTGAGATTGTCTTCATAATATTGATTTTGCCTGTTGCTAAGTGTTGCTACCATGCGCTTGGAGGTGATGTTGACTCAGCCATCAGTTTGAGGATGGTAATCCTATTTCTCTGTCAGTTACTGCTTTCTAAAACCTCATCCTAAACTACTCTGCATTTGGTTCTCATACCACGGAGATTGGTTGGGTTGATTCCATTCAGGACCAATAGATTTAGGTGAAAATTTTCTGGAGCTCTGAGTGAAAAAAATTTGCAAGGGCCAATTTTCTCTTTGTATTTTTCATTCTAATGTGAAGTCTGGAAGTAAAGCAGCCATTTTGCCACCTTGAGGCATCAGCTTTAGGTTAATATTGATACTAAAGCAGGCGGAGAGACAAAGAGAAACTGGGTCTTTGGCATCATCATATGAGTCACAAAATAAAACCATCCCAAAGACTGCCCGGATTCTTTTATTTTTTAAAGTGTGGTTAAGAAGTGTTTTGTTTGTTTGTTTGTTTGTTTGTTTGTGTTTGCTATTGCCTTTCCACTATCAATAGGAAGAATAATAGCTGGAAAAAAGCAATAGTTACACCATGATGTATTTTACTTATTTTCTAATTTTTATATAGGAATTATGTTTCATTTTGTATTTAGAAAAATAAAAGTTTTTTGTTTAATGCTCTCCTTATTGTGGTTCCCTTCCAGATCACATTAACTGTCTTCTTCAGAGACCCAGGAACTGCACCCTGCCCTTGCCCCTTGGCTTAGATACTATTGCACTGGGTTACTGCACTTTTTGTGTTTTACAAACCTTACATATTTGTAAATAAATCATTTGTGAGATCTCTTCAAATTTTCTCACTCTGATTGCATCCTCTATTTCCCGTTGAATCTCTCACTAATAGAATGTATGATTCAAATCAGATAAAATAGTATTAAACAAACTAGTTTGTGGCCTGTCCTACATAAATGGATCACTTTATTAGAGTGGTGTTAAGAATGGAGGTCTTTCTTCATTATGCAATTGACCTTCATAGCAAATGCAGTAGGATGAAAATGTGAATTTGGTAGCTTCCAATAGAGTTTCAACTCAATATTACTAAAAAGGGCTTTTCATAAATTTTTAAAACTATTATTATGAAATTGGGTAATATTCTTTGTGTGATAATAAAGTTCTCTTTATTAAAGAGAGAAGCTATTATGCCTGTTCCTAAATGTTTCTAGCAAACTACCACCAGATTAGGTTTATTTTGTTTTATGATGAAGTTCAATAGTCCTATAAAATATATACTCAAAATTAGCCATTTTAAATATTCAATGAGTGTTCAATAACAATGGAACATATTTTCCAGGTTACACATTATATGAACTACTATCATTCTGGGAAAATCCTTGCAAATAAGCCATTTTATACAAAGGCTTTCAAAGATGCAAAAGGAATCATTTTATGCTATGAAGATTTCAATAATGGCTTTAAATTACAGTAGGTTGTTACAACCCTGGTCCTAATGCAGCAGGAATGGAAGATCTAAAATTGCATTCCACCTTCTAAATAGAACAATTACTTCCAGTTCCCTAAGGTTCTTGGTACATGAGCTCTAATACAACCTAATTTTGAATGCACATAACTTTATGTGGCAGTCCGGAAATTACATAAATGCCGAATTCCACTATGGCTTCTTAGGGTGTGAATGGGAAGAGAGGAATGGTTTTAAATATTTGTTGGTTTAGGCTTAAAATAACCACTAACCATTACTGATCTGAATGGAAAGTGATTTTCTAAGTACACACTATGCTTCTTTATGTTATAAACTCCCCTGGTAAACTCCCTTTTGTCTATCCTGTGATAATTACAAGACACAGTAAAACACTTTTATTTGTGATTTAATCAATTGTGGAATGTACATGCACAATTTCATGTTATTAGAACAATGATTTCACTTGTCCAAATTTTCTAACTTCCGATGATTATTAAGGCACTTGAGATGTGGTTTTCATTTATATCTTGTAAGTATCAGAGTTTAACTGTGATTCTTATCCAAAGTATTTATTCTTCTTCGAATCATAACTCCGGCAAAATAATATTAAAAATAAGAGTATGTGATGACTAAAGTGTGTTGAGAGGGAGAAAAGAGGAAATTGGAAAATTCTGCAATCCTTCTAATCTGAACTATTAGAGGAAATTTGTACAGAAAAAAAAGTAGTATGCTATAATTAATATTTGAAAACCTTCACTCCTATCCCTGTAACAACTTAGTTCACTTTTTTCCCTTATACCATTTCTACTTCCTTAGATTGCTTCAAGAATTCAGAATCCAGGGAGAGAAGATATAATGGCAAGAATTTCCATTTGAGAATCAAAAACAATGATGATTTAAGTGTGTTAAATTGTTTAATACAGGGTTTGAAAGTTCAATAAATATTAGTATAAAATTCTCAAAAGGCCCCTTTAAAATAATTGAGTTTAATTACAAAGCAAATGGGGACTGGGTATTAAGAAATTATGTTATATACCTAGAATCCTACATATGATGTATTTTGAACCCATTTTTTAAAAATTAAACTTTAGGTTATATAAATGATTGATATTTAATCTGTAATAATATAGTTATGTATATCAAGTATATAGATTAATATCTTTGCATTCCACATCAAAAGTTATTCACCTAATGGTGTTAAATGTTTTAAATATACTGCCACAATGAATTTTAATAAAGAAATTTTTAAAGGTGCATAACATAATGATTTAGGTATATTTATAAACATTCTCACTTTAATATAAAGAAAGCTAATAATAAATACAACCATAATTTTTAAAAACTATATGTGCCTTTCTCCATTTGTGCTGAGATATATTTAGGCCCAAGGAAACATCAATAATTTATATTTTTCATCACTTAAATTAAAATTATCCATATTAAATACCAAAAGAAACCCAAACTCACTAGTTAAAAGATTTCTGTCAAGTTTGTTTACTTGTTTTTAAAAAATGGGCTGTCATAATAATAATAATAATAATAATAATAAATTGTGAAACACTGACTATGCTAAAAAAAAAAAGAGGCCTGTCAAACTCAATTATGTAAACTTTTCATAAAATTCTTATTAAATCTCTTTAAACACATGAGATATAACTTAGAGATTACATCTATAGCACTTTGTTAATAGCTTTTAAAAATATGTTGAGAAAGGATTATAAGAGCTTCACCATAGTAATTAAATATAACTTAAGTAAATCTAATTTAATAACAATAAATATATGCAGAAATAATGAAAATGTATGCAAAAAGGTATCACTAATCACAAATACAATATGTCAGAAAACTCATTTCCTGATTTAAACAAACTAAATTTACTTTCAATTCTCAGCCTTTTGAATAGCCTTTAAAGCTTTAAAAGCAATAATTATAAAAACCTGTCACTGTTCGTTATTTAACTCATGAAATTTTCTGAGTCTATAATGTCAAACACTGCCCCAGCGTGGCTTTTACCATCTTACATTCCCACTAGCAATGAATGAGAATTTCTGAGGTTCCACATCCTCACCAGCATTGGGTACTGTCAGGGTTTTCAATTTGGGCCAAACTAATAAGTATTTAGCGGTATCTAATGCTTGTTTTAATTTGCATTTCTGTGATGACATATAATGGGAAGCACCTGTTCATAGTCTTATTTGCCATCTGTATTCTCTTCTTTAGTGAGATGCCTGTTAAGGTCTACTGCCCATCTTTTAGTTGGGTTGTTTTCCTGTTGTTGACTTTTAAAAGTTCTTTGTATATTTTGGATAATAGTTCTTTATCGGATGTGTCTTTTGCAATATTTTGTTGTAGTCTGTGACTTGTCTTCCCATTCTTTTGTCATTCTTTCACAAAACAGAAGGTAGCTAGATTTTTTTAATTAGGCCTTGAAAAAAGAGAAGTATTTTAAAGCAGAATTGGAGAAAAATATACCTTCTGGCCGAGAGATTAGCAAAAGGAAAGAAAATAGAATGAAAGACATAACCTGTTTGACATGTGTTGGTATGAACTTAGGCTAGTGATATAGAGCAAATAATAAAACTATTAAAAATATGTTCCCATTGTGATGATTTTTGAGTATCATGATGAAAATATACACATTTATACAGTGAGATTTTTAAAAAATATATTTTATTGATTTTTCACAGAGAGGAAGGGAGAGGGATAGAGAGTTAGAAACATTGATGAGAGAGAAACATCGATCAGCTGCCTCCTGCACACCCCCCAGTGGGGATGTGCCTGCAACCAAGGTACATGCCCTTGACCAGAATCGAACCTGGGACCCTTCAGTCCGCAGGCTGACGCTTTGTCCACTGAGCCAAACCAGTCAGGGCTGCAGTGAGATTTTTTTGAGGAGAGGAGTAATCTAGGTTTTGGCTGGTCTAATATATGATTCACCTATATTGAATTTACTGTTAACACATTTGTAACTAAATGATTTTCCAATTTCTTATTTGTATGGTTGCATATAGGAATACTAGATCAGGAGAGCAACGGGATCCTGAAAATTTGCATCTTTTTAAGATAGCTTCATCATTACAAAGTGACAGGAACTGTAGGCATCCTAACACTAATGCTGGAAACTCTCTGTGCCATGTTTGAGGCAGTCATTTATTTGGTAAGTCACTTATCCTAAAAAAAATGTACAAAGTTGTTTTACCCATATTTCTCTTACGTTAAATATGAAAATGATGGCATCATACCTTCTTTTCAGGCTACATATCAGAAAAGGGCTATTAACTGCTGAGATTTTACCTTTTTTTGAATGCTCAATTTATTTGAAATAAAACCAACATTACCATATTTGTATGCCACAGACTTATCAGAGATCACAGGAATACTACCTACTCCTAAAGCTTAAGCCCATGCCTATTAGGCAATCATTAATATTTGAATTCTTCTTTAGAAAAATTTTAAAAAGTGCACTGAATAAGAAACATCTGTATGCAAAATTGTATGAGAGTTATTTATTTTTAAGATGTGAACTCTTTTTTTAAAATATATTTCATTGATTTTTTACAGAGAGGAAGGGAGAGGGATAGAGAGTCAGAAACATCGATGAGAGAGAAACATCAGTCAGCTGCCTCCTGCACACTCCCTCCTGGGGATGTGCCCGCAACCAAGGGACATGCCCTTGACCGGAATCAAACCTGGGACCCTTGAGTCCGCAGGCCGACGCTCTATCCACTGAGCCAAACCGGTTAGGGCGAGATGTGAACTCTTTATTCCCAACTTTCAAAGGTCAAAGATGCTTGGTATTTTTTTTTTCTTATAGTCCTGCCAGAAATGACATTTTCCTACACAAGCAAAGGGAGAGTACATGTTTAGAAGTGTCTCTGTATAACACTGGTTTTATATATCAAGTTTTCTCAGTGGGGTCTGCTGTTAGAATCCCAAGTCTGAAAAGGCACAATTTTGTTCAATATTAGGATTAACCTTGTAATAATACTAAGCTGGAAAAACAAAAATGTGTTCCAGTGAAGATACACCCTTTTTATTTCATCACTCTTTGCTAGAGCTCCTTCCTTATACCTAGTGACTCCAAATGTAAAAGATTGAGCCGACTGTACCATATCCTTCCATTTGGGGATAAGGCTCTTGCTAATATCTTTGTTCAGTACTTTAATCTTTACAAAACATCTGATAAGACTAAAATATAAGATTTCTTCTTTGATTTTTTTTCATCCACATGCAAGCCAATGTGATCTCTCTAGAGAATCCAACTTTGTTCAGAGTTGTTTCCTCACTGTATTCGAAAACCTTGAGTGACTCACATCTCCCACAAAATAAACTCAAGCATGTGAGACTTTGACTATCAGTGTAAAAACTGCTTTCCCATTTTTACTTCTGACCACAGAACCCTAACCTTTGGGCACACTGAATTATGCTCCATTTTCCAAATGTGCTTTCCACTTCGCTCTTTTTGAGATTTTGTTTGTGTCATTCTTTCTATGAGGGATGAAATCCCTCATTCCTCTTCCCCTTAATATTCTACCTTGACCTTGCTTGGAATGCTACCATGGATCTTGAAGTATGTGGTGATGTTTGAGAATTTGGGAAACACATCATTTGGAGAAATTCTGAGCTTTTGACTTCTTGTATTTCAGGTTGGCAACCAGGGTGCATTTTCTAGCTTGCCAATAAGATAGTTCAGCCTCATTTTAAAAGTGACACATTTTCATCTGAAAGAAGGGCTCAATCGAAATAAAATCTAATGGGAAAATATTGCTTTATTTCAAGCATCATCATTTCATCTCTCATTTCTTGCCGATTAGCAGGTAAAATCACAAATCTGCTGAAACATTTGACTTTTGTTTCTGGAAAATCCAACACTGTGAGTAGTTCCAGCAAGTATTTACAATTCCTTTTAGAACTTGAAGACAATCCTTGTTTAATCTTGCCATTCATCATCAGCTCTATATTTATGAGCAGTATTTTCAACCTCAAGTATCATTTTCTTTTCATTTTAGTTTGAACAAATTGAACTTCACAAATAAAGTCCACATTAAGAATGAGCCATCTAATAAACAGTGAATAGAAGACTAGACTCCTGGATGCCCTTAAGTCACCAACTAGAGTATTGGAAACAAGAAGCATTTCCTGCATATTTACCTTTGATATTGAAGGCAACAAATATTGTCTGGTCTTACTCAGTGTTTATAAGACACTAATTGACTTAACAATAGAAGGAAAAATAGTGAGATTTTAAGTTGTAAAACATATAACAGCACCACAGTTAAAAAGTTCTTATCAATCAGATTACTAGGCTGCTTTTTAATTTTCAACACCTACAATCATTTATCAGTACCAGTTGATATCTCACACTGTTCTAAGTGCAATACTAATGCTACATAAATTATTTTATGACATGTAATAATGCCACAGTACAGAGAGAAGTCAAGTTGGGTGACTCTCATTTATTCTTGGTTAGCTCGAGACTTGGTTTAGCAATAATAAATTATTGTTTTAAATTATGTTGACCTATGAATGTTCTATCAACCATCCATTGTGTAGAATAATCAATCAGATATTTAAGGCTATAAAGTCAAAATAGGTTTTTAAATGATGTACAGAGTGAGCTAGCTTTGTAATAAAACAAAACGCATTATAAGCACATAAACGTTCTGTTTATATAGTACATTTGCAAGTGTAATTTTCTCAGGGTCAAAGCAGTTTATTATGTTTTATGAGTCTTCAGAAATCATTAAGTGTATGTTGATATGCAAAAGCTTGGAAGTATTCTAGCACTGTGTGTGTTCAAATAGGATTGCTATTTAGCCCCATAATAAAAATAATGAAGTGGCTGGTAATTTATATTTCTCTTTTTGCTTAAAATATTTCACACGTTGCAAAGCCTATTAACCAGTATCACATATTTGTTTCAATGCAACATAGCAATTACTTGTAATACAATGATAAAATTTCAGTGGTGTCAATCTTTTGTCTTTATTTAATGTAATATGTGTCTTCATGGAGCATTTTTGAACTGTGTACTCTGTAATAGGTTTGTCAGCAGGAGTGGTATACAAAATATTTACTAAGTGGTAAGGCAAGAGCATAACTAGTTGCTTAACTAGTTCCCAGGAAGCCACATAAGAAGTCAATGACATAAAAAGTCAATGTGGTTGACTAGGTGTGTTCTGGTTGCACAGCATCCCTGTTCTGAGGGAGATGCTGTACTTTGTGATTTGGGTGCCTAGAAGCAAAATGATAATAGAATAAGCTCCTTAATGTCTCTCAAAGAATTCAAAGTTCTAATTTTTTGGAACCAAAGTATTAATACAATTGCAAGAGAGACATTCCTGAGGAAACAAATATTAAAAAATCATTTCACATATTGGTTATATAAAAATGTTATAAATTACCAATAAGTTTTATGTGATCATTTAGCTTCATCTAGTTACTTGAGTAGGCTTGGAAGGTGTTGTTGAGTACTTTGTTACTGCATGTTGGAATCACTTAGGAGAATTATTAGAAACTATGGACACCTTACCTGCATTGTCCCCCACATATTCTGATTTAATTTAAAGTGCAGCATGAATACTGGAATTCTTAAATCTCCCCCGTTGATACTAATGTGCATTAAATATTACATTTATATCAATATATTTTGCTACTTTATAGTAATTACATATTAAAATGTGAAAGATTGCCCTGACCTGTTTGGCTCAGTGGATAGAGCATCCGCTTGTGGACTGAAGGGTCCCGGGTTCGATTCTGGTCAAGGACATGTACCTTGGTTGCGGGCACATCCCCGGTGCGGGGTGTGCAGGAGGCAGCTGATCAATGTTCCTCTCTCATCGATGTTTCTAACTCTCTATCCTTCTCCCTTCCTCTCTGTTAAAAATCAATAAAATATATTTAAAAAAAAATAAAAAAAAATGTGAAAGATTAAAAAATAACTATTTAGAGATATCTAAAAAGAACGAAAAATATATGTTTAGAATGGAGTATTCTGGGTTTACTGAACTCAATATTGCACCAAAAATGGTGTACAAAATAACACTTTTTCATAAACTATTTTTCCACAAATATAGCATATTTGGTGTTTTTTTCTTACTTTTTTTTAACACATTTGTGATGCAAGTTATTTAGAAAATTGGAAATATTAGGAGCTGTCAATGTCAAAAACAGACATACAGCCTAATTTTTATTGCCAATTCATCTGGATTATTATTTTCACTTGCTTGATTTGAAATTTCAAGGATAGACTCGGGTTAGCTAATGCCAATGGATGTTCCTTTTCAAAAAATGCTTTGGCTTATTGTTTTAACAACTCTAATACTATTCAGTAATGGGTAAAACAGATTTTTTTTTCAATTGTTCTCTCTGTTGGCAATTTTAATAGGAAGGTAGCATAAAGTCTTTATATTTTTGGAATTCCTTTGAAAGGTTACTTGTATTTTCAGAGATTTTCCTTTATTTCATTTTGATTTTTAAAGGAAAATTTATATCGGGCGTGCAAAGAATATAGTGATTTGGATGAACTGTAAACTCTTTGTGAAAGGAGATCTCTATTATGACATTAAAACTAAATCTTTCCAGTCAATAGCAGGGTGGATGAAATTGAGAAACTATAATCATTAGATAATCATCAGATTGCCTATAAAATTGTTTGGGTAATGAGGGACTTCAGTGTCACTTGACAGTCGTCCTGGCTGAGAATACACAGCAATAAAATACAGGTATGTGATCAATATCACAAACTCTTAGGAGAGCTTGAATCTTTAATACCATCAATACATTTAAAATAACCTAATATTTGGTAAGAATCTAAATGCTGCCCCCCAGGTCTTTGAAACTTTAATGATTTATTTTTTGTGATTGCTTTTGTTACATTCCCATCATTCATAGGGTGTAACATTTTGTTCTGCTGAAAAGAATGTGACCTCAGTGATGGTTGAATAAAATTGAATTTAATATATAGAATATTTTTTTAAAGAACATTTTCACCTATAGAAAATACTGTTGAGAAACATAAACTAGAAAATGAGACATCACAAAGGTCAAAAAAATGCATACATGTTGACCTCTAAATCTCACTTATTCTGTTCATAGGCAGTTTATTTATTCTCTTTTTATTTTTTTAATATTACATGCAGTAAACAATGTTTCAAGAAAAATGATCTTAAATATAATAATGTTACATGCAATAAACATTAATATCTCAAGAAAAATGATTTTAAATATGATGTTACATGCAATAAACACCAATTGTTCAAGAAAAATGATCTTACATATAATAATATTACATGCAATAAACATTAATCTTTTATGAATAAAAGGATTTTAAGTATAATAATATTACCAAAACTATACTTACATAGTATGATAACATAAAAGTTGTCTGCAAATAACAGAATTGCTTCTATTATATTCTAGAATATTTTTCCCCCTCTGGCTCTATTTCTGTTCATCAGTTTATGTTGTTCATTATATTCCACAAACGAGTGAGATCATATGATATTTATCTTTCTCCAACTGGCTTATTTCGCTTAGCATGATGCTCAGCTTATTTATTCTTGATCACCACATATTCCCTTTTATTTGGCCATGTGTTTAACAAAATTAGCTGTCTCTTTTCTGAGCTCTTACAAAGGTGCTAATGGATGAGAGGATTTTAAAAGTAAGTATCAGATACACATGTTGTAGTGAAAAAAAAAAGGCAGTTAATTGCATAAATGTGAGAAAAATTATACAAAGCAGATTTTAGAATTTAATGGGGAAATGTCCTAAAAGTTTAATGGTCCTTTTGGACATATTTCTATTGTAGTACAAGCAATAAAAACATGTATTTAATGATGGCATTGATACTTACAAATGTGCAAAGATTTCTATAATCCATTTATCATGGATAGAATACAATAAAGTTTTTAAATATTCCTATCAAAACAGAAAAAGCGAGTTCATTTATTATAACATTCACTTAGACAAACACCTCATTCTATGGCAAAGTCCAAATAATGCCTTATTTTACATTTCATGCTTTTTTAAATATGCTATGATTCATGTGTATTTCCTCTCATTCTTTGAACATCACTGAAAGAGAGGTAAAGAAATTATATCTATTGTATAGGTAGAATACAAAAGTTTACAAACAGCAAATTTGGATAATAATTGTGAAAAAATTCTAGCCAAAACCGGTTTGGCTCAGTGGGTAGAGTGTCGGCCTGCGGACTGAAAGGTCTCAGGTTCGATTCCGGTCAAGGGCATGTACCTGGGTTGCAGGCACAGCCCCAGTGGGAGATGTGCAGGAGGCAGCTGATCAATGTTTCTCTCTCATTGATGCTTCTGACTCTCTGTTTCTCTCCCTTCCTCTCTGTAAAAAATCAATAAAATGTATTTAAAAGAAAAAATTCTAAATGTTTTATCTTCATCCCATAAAAAAGTTTAACCTATTTATTACACACTCATAGTTCAAAATATTCCCTCAAAAATACACTGGCATATTTAATTTTATTCTGTTAATTATTTTTTACTTGATGTTTGTTACAGATGCACAATTACAGACCACTGAAGTTTGCAAGTCAGTTGAGTGCCGCAATTCTTTCAGAGAATGAGCTGTGTTTGAGCTGTCATGCTGGGTAGGACATCGTTAAACTTCCTGGTAAGAGCAGAGGAAGAGAATGGAGTGGTGAATAGAGGTATACAATATACCCATGTGGACAGACATAGGCTGTTTTGAATGCTCTGGACTTCGTTCAACACCTTTCGAAGTCTTATTTCACCATGAAATGGTATTCTCAACACAGGTTTGTCAAATGTCAAGAAAGAGGTGGGCCAATGGCGTGAAGTTTGGAAGAACAAGTAAAACATTTTAGAAGTAAGCCTGCTTGAAAGGTATTTTGATTGAACTTACTGATATAGCTATAAAACAGTGTTTCTCTCTGCCCCCATGGCACATTTTTTATTGAATCTACTTGTAAAAATAAAAATGTTTTCACCTGCTTATCTGCATAGTAAATATGAGCAAATTGAGCTCCAGAAATGGCTTCATAAATACTTTATAACAGTAGAGTTGGTTTAAATCTTATTTTTACATGGCCATTGCCAAATTGTGAAAGCTAATGCTGAAAATATTCTTATTAGATTAAAAGTTACCAAGACCCATTAAAGAATTATTCCTTTTAAAATGTGTTTGTTTTTTCTCCTTCTCAATCCCTCTGGAATGGTGTAAAATACAAACTAAAGCTCAAAAAGTTGTTTATGTGGATGGATTAATTTGATTACACAGTAATTTCCTGATGTGATAGTTTTTTGTGGTCATTACATAAATACTATTTGAGAATGATGAGTGAGGATTTAGTAAGATTACTTTTTTTTTTTTTTTTTGACACTGCCCAAAGTTGAAACAAAACATTGGGCCATTTGCTTTCAATTCCGTAAAAATGTTGGAATCCGCCCCCCCCCTCCCCAGTTATCACAAATGGATAAAGTGGAGTAGAGATAAAAGTCATTTTCTAAATAAAAATACAATCCAGGAACCCACTTTAGAAACTCCAGGACTGACTAAGGACTAGTCAGTCTTTGCAAAATTTTAAGTGATTCAGATACAGTCAGAATTGAGGACTGATTTAGAAGTAGGTTGTTCAGGATTAGAACTGAGAAGAACATACTTAATGAGGGTTGAATTAGTTTTTAATTCATTCATGTTTGCTTTACTAACAATGTATCTGAAATATGTACTATCAAGGGAGATTTGGTTCTACTAATGACAGGTAGAACAAGTATAATTTTCCCAGAAAGGCACTGACTGATTCCTTTACTACTTCTTTCCTATTCATATTCATATTCATGTCTACCTCTAAGCATTTAGGTCTAAATTTTTATTATAATTGGTCAGTCTAATAAATAATGCAATAATTTTTCTGAAGAAAATATATTAAAATATTCCCTAGTAACCTGTCATGAAATGTTGCATGCTTTGGGATGCCCCATTTACATTATTAAAGCAATATATCAAAAATCAGCAATAACAATAACAAAAATATAGCTCAGAATTATTAAAGCTTTGCTATAGAACTTAAAGGTTTCCTATGTAAAGTTAGTTTTCCACTTATTTTCAGTGAAATTGCAAGAATTCAGAGTCAGTATGGTTGGTTAATTATAGCAAACATATTCAAGATGCTAATTATGTTTGTATCTATAATAATGCTTCTTATTGGTTAGAAATACTCAGGAGAAATAAATACATCATACAGGAAAACAATATCTTCCTTTAGTGTTAAAAAATATATGCAATTTAGAAACTAGTAGTACTTCTAATATGTAGACATCATTTTATTAGTAGACCGAATTTGGAGTATAGGAAAAAGGTTAAAACAATATCTCCTCATTTTTTGTGAGATAATTCCAAGTATAGTCCAATAGTATAATATCATATATCTTCCTAATATATTTTCATAATTTTTAGGTAAATAAAATATACTAAATTCACAGTGAGGTAATGATAATATGAAAACCTTTTTTCCTTGTTTTTACCAAAGTTTCACTTCTCAGAATATGCAGGTTATGGTTGTATACTTTCCATTCATCTAATTTTTCTCAAGACAGGGCTTCATAACAATTTTATTTTGCTGTAAATAAAGCTACTATTTCTGTGTTTTGGTTACTAAAAGTATGTGTAGACAGCTGTTGTCTAGCTCTAAGCAGGTAAACACTTAAAAAGTATTGAGGAAACATAAATACAAGAAAATTTTAAATGTGTGTTTAATAAGTTCTATTCAGGCTTCATTCATTATTTGAACTTGTAGCAACACTTAAGTATTGATACAAACATGCAAAAGCAATTAAGGCTATGGAATTTAAGAGCACACATAATCCTTAACTATTTTTATCATTTATGAATAGTGGTTACAGATTTTTTTTCTAATATATTTTATTGATTTTTTACAGAGAGGAAGAGAGAGAGATAGAGAGTTAGAAACATCAATGAGAGAGAAACATCGATCAGCTGCCTCCTGCACATCCCCCACTGGGGAAGTGCCCACAACCCAGGTACATGCCCTTGACCGGAATCGAACCCGGGACCTTTCAGTCCGCAGGCCGACGCTCTATCCACTGAGCCAAACCGGTTTAGGCAGATTTTTAATTGGGTATAAGGGCTAGTAAAAACCCAGAAATATACTGGTTTCTTACAATATAAGCTTAGATTAAGTTAATTTAAATGGTGCTTTAAGGATCACAAATAATTGACCTCTAACATAAAACAAATGAGTCATTTTCATTTGTTGATAATATTTTAATAATAAAAACAAAATTTTTGCTTGGCTGGTGTGGCTCAGAGGTTGAGTGTGAACCTATGAACCAGGAGGTCATGGTTTGATTGCTGGTCAAGGCACATGCCAGGGTTGCATGGGGCATGCAGAAGGCAGCCAATCAATGATTCTCTCTCATCATTGATATGTCTCTCTCTGTCCCTCTCCCTTCCTCCCTGAAATAAAAAATATATATTTAGAAATATATTTAAATTCTTCCACTGGGGAAGTAATTTTTCTTCTACACTTTTAAGAACACACATAATCCTTATCTCTTTTTATCATTTAAAAAGAAGGTTCCCTCATCCCTCTCCCCTGGAATAAAAGATTACCAGAAGACAAACCAACGGAAGTTTAATAACATGTATAACTCCTGTGTACATGGGAGGTGCCCAGAAAAAGCTGAGTAACTCCCCAAATGATCCAAGCCATCACCTTAAATACCATCTCCAGCTAAAAACATAAGAAGATATTGGAGGATGGGGAGACAGTTATGAAAAATTTTCAAACAAAGCACAGTAAAGGAGGGTAAGGCTGTTAGGCAGATTTAAGTCTTGCCTTCTCTATTGATAGGAGTTTCTGAAGATTAAGTAAGTCATCCTTCTCCTACTGGTACTGGAAGGGAGACACCCTTTCAAATGGAGATTTTCCTCATAAAGGTAAATGTCTCTCACAAAAGGGTAACTTCTACTCAGTTTTCAGATATTTTCCTGTGTTTGTTATTTCCTAAAAATTATCAGCCTAAAATAATATTTATGCCCAAGAGGAACTGAGGAATGAAGTGAAGAAATAAAATGGTGTTAGTATATTCAAGCTGCTTAAGTTACTACGGTAAAAGCAAATAGGTTGAAGAATGAAGAGATGACTCTATTCTTGTTTTACTAGCCTGGGACCTTAAACTTTTAAACTTTCCAGTCCTGAACTAATGCTGAAATATACACCAAACCTCCAGATAACTCCCTAAAGGACTGAGGAAAGAATGTTTACAGATTCAGATCACCTGACATCCATCCAGACCACCAGTCATCGAGGATTACCATCTTGGACCAATCCAGAGGGTAAGCCTGTAGGATGATTCTTCTCAAGAATGTACTTCTTATTATAAGAACCCTCAGCTTTTCCTTCTTTTTTTGGAACATCCCCGGTATTGCCTACTTGTGTTTCAGGTTTGCAAACCCTAAGATCCTTGAATAAATCCTTATCTTTCTTTCTACCAAAGCCTGCAGGCTCTTTTTGAGTTCATTCCTATTTTGGGGTAACAAATTTCCACAACTTAGAATATCTACAGCTGACATTTTTCATATTTATTTATTATTATTTTTATTTAAATAGGATAAAGCTTTAGAGATTTAGCTAGTCTTCTGTAATGAATCCCCTCAGCACTATTCTTCTTTGAACTCCCCAGAAACAACCACCTTTTGACTTTCATAAGAATCCTTGTAATCCATTTACTATATTATTATTATCTTATGTGTTCTTAAATAATGCATAGTTATGTGTTGTATGGATCATCCGCCATTTTTTCATTTTCATTTAACATTACTTTTAACATCTCCCGTGCTGATCTATTGGGAACCAGCATCAACATTTTAAGCATTTCATTATTAATGGATACTTATATTGATTCAAGTTTTCCAAGATTATGATTATTTCTGTAATGCAAACACTTTCTTAGGTGCCCTTGTTTCCTATGGAGTGTCTTTTCAGACATAAAATTGTTGTATACCTGGGTATGCACATTTGCAAGTCTGCTAGATATTGTCACACTGCTTTTCAAAGTAGCTTTGCCAGTTACAACTCCACAAACCTGGTCATATTCTCATTTTTGACAATATTATTGGGAAAATAGCACCTTGTTTTATTTATTTTGCATCTTGATTACATGAAATTATTATGTTTAATAAATAATATACTTTTATTTATGTATTTATGTTGTAATTATCTGGTTACATAACTAGCATGTGTATAGACACATGAAAACATATACATGAAACCTACAGACATGTAAGATTAATAACTAATCTGATAATTTCCTTACTCTGAGATGGCCACTTTTAAAAATATTTTTCCATTTTTTTCAATTATATGCTAATTATAGACACTACAATAAAATTATGTGTAGAATACATAATAAAGAAATAAAAGCAGGAGGGTAAATGAAATCAAGAGAAGATTATGAGATGGAAGAAATAAGTGCCCACTTGGTGGGATAGTTTAATGCAGAGAGAAGAATGGGTAATGTAGAGGAGAACTGCTGGAGATAGTCCCTTGACTACGTAATAGGAGATGGGTTGAAGTTTCCAAGTGAAGGACATGAGCAGGAGCAGTTTATCTACAGTTTTGGGAAGGAAGGCAAATTTTACGGTACAGAATAAGTTAGTAGGGTACATGTGATGGTGCAAGTTGTTGAAAGTCCTTTCCTGATGGTTTCTGTTTGCTTAATGGTTTAGGAAGCAAGATCATTAGGAGAAATTGAGTGGGGGAGGAGATGCAGGAATTTAATGAGAAATATTGTAATATTGAAAAAGTAGGAGAATAAACAAAATAGGAAAACAGTGATTCATAGGCAGCTGTATTAGCTCATTTAAGGTTTGTCATCATGAATTGAAAGCCAGCATGGCTTGTGTCTTTTTATTTAATCATCTTAACTTTGCAGTGGGGAACAGGTGGAAAGGTAAAGTTGGTCATGCAATTACTCATCAAGTATATGAAACAGAAAAAGGTTAAGGAAGGTGAGGAATTAACATGAAATGATTCTAATAATTGATTATTGATGCTGAGTAAGGAGGAGGAGGGAAGGTATATTAGTCTGCTCAGGCAATCATTACAAAGTATCACAGACTTAGATAATTTAAACAACTGAAATGTATTTTCTTACAAGTCTGGAGGCTGGAAGTCAGAGTTTGATTTCTGTTGGGACCACTCTGATTTGTTCTACACTAATAAAAAAAAGATAACTCAGAGATGAAGCAGTAAGGCTACCAGGGTAGAAGGTCTGAACCCATCCTGGCATATATAAGTTCTCTCTTTTTTTAATTTTTTTATTGATTAAGTTATTACATATGTGTCCTTATTCCCACATTACTTCCCACCCCACCCCACTCATGCCCTCACCCCCCTGTTGTCTGTGTCCATTGGTTAGGCCTATATGCTTGCATATAAGTCCTATGGTTGATCTCTCCCCCTTATCCCCACTCTCCCCTACCTTCCCTCTGAGGTTTGACGGTCTGATTGATGCTTATCTGTCTCTGGATCTGTTTCTGTTCATCAGTTTATGTTGTTCTCTATATCCCACAAATGAGTGAGATCATGTGATATTTATCTTTCTCTGACTGGCTTATTTCACTTAGCATAATGCTCTCCAGCCCCATCCATGCCGTTGCAAATGGTAAGAGCTCCTTCTTTTTTACTGCAGCGTAGTATTCCATTGTGTAGATGTACCACCTTTTTTAATCCATTCATCCGCTGATGGGCACTTAGGCTGTTTCCAAATCTTAGCTATGGTGAATTGTGCTGCTATGAACATAGGTGTGCATATATCCTTTCTAATTGGCGTTTCTAGTTTCTTGGGATATATTCCTAGAAGTGGGATTACTGGGTCAAATGGGAGTTCCATTTTTAGTTTTTTGAGGAAACTCCATACTGTTCTCCACAGTGGCTGCACCAGTCTGCATTCCCACCAGCAGTGCACAAGGGTTCCTTTTTCTCCACATCCTCGCCAGTCTCTTAAATAAGTGCTTTTCTTGCCATTGTTTCTGAATTGCCCCATTTAGGCCCTATAGAAAAATATTTCAAAAAAAGAAAAGAAAAAGAAAAATAGTTCAAATAATCTTTGGATATGAAATGGTGGCTTCACTTTATTGTTTATCAATTCAATGATGGGAACATTATTGATACTTATGTAGCCCAAAGAAAGGAATTCTATTCATAGCCCCCCAAATATGAGAAGTGTTGGGATAGATATGTGGACTCTGTAGCCTAAACAATTTTGTACTTCCTCCGTGACATTTATGCCAGCTGGTCTGGCATTTTCCAGCATACACCTGTCATCCTCAGGTAGTACTCCCTTTACTCCAAAAGGTGTTCCATTTAAATTATAAATTACATCCTACCAGTTACCAATATCTGGCATACAGGCCAATTTTTAACACTAATATTTCCTCCAACATTTATCATTTGAAAATAGATAAAAACACAAAGTACTTGTTTAATTTATATGTAAAAGTTAAAAAAAATTGGCACATAAATATGTGACATCTACTTATGCTTGTTCTATAAGCACAGTTATACATGCCACTTTATAAAACTAACAGCAAGCATTCTCAGCTGTGTGGCTCAGTGATTGTCAATCCATGAACCAGAAGGTTCGGGTTCAATTCCCAATCTGGGCACATGCCCGGGTTGCAGGCTCTATACCCAGCAGGAGGCATGCAGGAGGCAGCCTATTGATGATGTTTCTATCTCTCTAAGCCGCTCCTTCTCTCTAAAAAAAAAAATCAATAAAAACATGTTTTTAAAAAATAAAAAACTAACAGCAAGGAAATAAATGTTTAGACCAGTGATGGCAAACCTTTTTAGCTCGGCATGTCAGCATTTTGAAAAACCCTAACTTAACTATGGTGCCATGTCACATATAGAAATATTTTGATATTTGCAACCATAGTAAAACAAAGACTTATATTTTTGATATTTATTTTATATATTTAAATGCCATTTAACAAAGAAAAATCAACCAAAAAAATGAGTTCACGTGTCACCTCTGACATGCGTGTCATAGGTTCGCCATCACTGGTTTAGACTATTAAGTATAAGAAATATATTGCTTTTATAATAAAAATTATCATGGCTGTGTTTTATTTTTATATAAAACAAATATTAAGCCCATTTAAATGGAGGGAAAAAAGTCTTGATTGTGTGGAGGAAGAAAAAAATCTTTCCTCTACCCTTCAATGTTCCTTTTAGTTGGTCTAGTAATTAAATTGACATGAGAGATATTAACAAGAGAAAACAACCAAATTTAATTGCATACATAGCAAGGGAGTCCCACATACATGAGAGAGTCAGAGAAACTGCATCCATGAGAAATTTAAAGACAGAAAGTAAAAATGAGGTATATATATGACATTCTGAGCAAAAGATGAGGTAAGGCACTTGGTGGTTCAAAAGGAGGAAAGTCATTGCAGGATGATAGGAACAGATGTTCAATAATTATCAGTTTTCCTTGAAATATAACGGGGTAAATAAATTATTTCTGGTGATAACTCTTATTATGGGCAAGGCCCTTCATTTACATTCTTAAAGGGAGAGGTAAGGGTTTATTGTGAGCTGCAGGGTCTCTGTTGCCTTTAGCTCAAAATAATGTTCATACCACAGAGGCAAAGGGAATAATGCATAAATACCTTCATTCTTAAACATGACAAATAAATATGATTCCCTTTGCTTGGCTCAGTTTTCCCCCAAATCCATTCAAATACATGAATCACAGATGTTCCCACGGCAAGTCCTTAGAGATGTGAATGCAGGGTAAAAACAAGTATTTAAAAATAACTTGAGTAACAGACCCAAAAAAATTAAATGTGAAAACTCTTATAACAGTTTTAAGATTAGCAACAACCCTTGGGGAAGTGGAGTGAGCATGTCATTGAAATCATACACCCAAGAGTGTAGGAGTGTAGAAGGTCACAATATATCATTTTTGAATGTGGAAGAAGATAATCTGTGAGGACCTCACTTGGCAGATGACAAATGTCCTCTAGGCTTTTCTAGATTAAAGCCTGCCAAACATGAAATTTCTGCAATAAGCTGTCAACTAATCTGTAGCACTATTGTATTGCTACAGATTTCAGGAGAGATAGCCAAAAGAATCAAGCTAAAACACATGCAAAAAGATTAAAACCAGTTTTGAATGTTTGGGAGCAAAGGAGGACAGGGATTTACAAAAAGAACTTAAAGTATGTTGAGGAAAAGGACAAAATCTTTTATTGGACATAATAATTACTTGACTCTAAGTGACATAACAAAATTCAGCTCTATTTACTGTTTCTAATTCATGAAAATTAAAAACTATTAGAGCTGAAATGGGTCCTGGTTAAGTCAATAAGGAGGTAAAGTTTGGAGCTTGCACTCTAAGTTAGATACTCCTAAACTTGAATCCTCGCTCTGCATGTACTCAGTGATTGATCATGATAAATTTATTTACCTTTCTCCATGCTAATAAACATATTTGTAAAAGGAGGATGATACCATCTACATATTTCATGATAAGTTATAAATTAAGTAATGTAGTTTAAAATTTAAACTCTAAATAAAAAAGTTTATTACTTGATTGTCCACGTGCTTAATTGAAAATGTAGAAATTAAGTACTGTGATGAATAATAGTTTTCGAATTCTGTCTTTCCTTTTAAATTTATTAGCTGGCTTTTTTATTATTTAAAAAAGGCTTTTGTTATTCCTATTTATATTGGTAAATATTTTTATTTTATTCATTAGGTAGAATTGAATAAAATTCAATTAGGTGTGTGTGTGGGCGGGGGGGGGGGGTACCATTCACACTTCCATCCTCCATTCCCAGACCCAAGTATACTGACTCTGCGGGACACAGAACCATACAACAATCCCTTGTTTAAAACACTCTGCATCCTGAAACTGAACCTTTTCTTTTCAAGGGTTGTCATCAAGTGGCAATGTCACTGATTCTTTAATAAGCTATTCCTCCTTTCAGTTACTCCAACTTCTGGATGATGAGGTCTGTGGTAAAACAAGTTAGTTTCATAGGTATGGAACCACTGCTGAGCTTTCTTTGCTGTGAAACGAGTTCCCTGATCAGAAGTAGTGCTGTGGGGACTTCACAAGAGCAAGGTGTTCTGTGAGTCTGTGGATGGCAGTGTTTACAGAAATATTACAGGCAAGGAAGATATATCTGTATCCCTCATGGTGGGAAGAAATCCAATATAAGTAACTAGGTAGATAGCTAGTTACACTGAGAAATGGCGTCATAACTGGGGCTCGGTGTTGGTCTCTGTTAATAACAGGCTGGGCACTGGTCAGCAGCATTATCCAGGTCAGGCTCGGTATGGATGGTTGCTGGACCCATGCAGAGCCTCCACTCCAATCTCCGGGGTTACATTCCACCCCTCTCCCCCATTGGCTACCTTTTTAAAATAAGTTCTTTAACCAAGACCTGGGAAGAATGTGGCACATCCAAGAAGTCTGTAATTTTGTTAAGCTGATAATTAAGATTCACAGAGACACCAATATATTGATAATCTGTACCCATTCTGAAAAGCCCATCCACATACCTTTAACTCAGACTTTCTTGTCACCAGCCTTTTAATCCTGTTTCTTCCAAATCACCACCCATCCAGTCAAGCCATTAACAACTGGCCAGAGATCTCTGTATATCCATGCTTCTGGCCATCAAACACCAGACAAAGTGAACTACCAAATATCCTGCCTAAGTTATTCCCACTGGTAGGATTTCTTCACCACTGCTCTTTAGGGTCACTCTTGAGTGAGCTGTAATGTCATAGCTATTCCTTTTTAAGTTATAATAGCATATTGTAAAGACTCAATTGTTCACCAGTTATAAGTTTTTATAGCCTCAGTCAACTGGTTGTAAGGAACACTGCAATAGACCATAGATACGGAGTAACGGAGAGGAGATGATATAAGATTAATCAGTGTCAAAGGAATCTGAGTCTCCTACTATTACAACTAACTAATATATTTTGAACCTGCCTGAGTCCATATATACCATTTCCAATGGATGACAGATTGCTGCTGTATACACCCAAACTATAGGTGCATGGGGCAGACAGTACTCATTTAGTAATGGTACTTCAGATTCCATGGTGACCTGAGTCTTTTCCAAGGCCCAGTAGCAAGCCAGAAACTCTTTTCCAAAATTAGGTTAGTAGTTATCTTCAGGGAAATGAATTGAATTGCTTCACAGATTCTTCTTTTGGTGATAACAGAAATTTCAATCACCTCCCCATTTGCTATGAATATTTTGAGTATCCTTAGACCTCCTTATATAAAATATTAAAGGGTCTTCTTTAAGAAGAATAAAAAGATAAAAATGTGAAAAATAAAACGGTAATAAATACATATCTGTCAACAATTGAATCTAAAAATTAAATAAATGAACAAGCAGAACAGAAACAGACTAATAGATACAAACATTTTGATGGTTGCCAGATGGGAGGGGGTTGGGGGATGTGTGAAAAAGATGAAGAGAATTCAAAGTACAAATTAATAGTTATAGTGTATTCATAGGGAATATAGTCAATAATATTTTAATAACTGTATAGTGTCAGATGGGTATGGGATTTTTTGGTGATGATCACTTAAATTTTATAATGTCTAATCACTGAAACCTAAAACTAATATAATCTTGTATGTAAAAAATGATTTTAAAAAAGGTCCAAGTTTAGAGAAATTTTTACTGAAACCTTAACTTTCTGGAAAGCCATCTCTTGTCCTAACCCTCAATAGAAACTGGTAGTCTTAAAGATAACTCTGTTAATTCATTAAAGTAACACTGTTTAAAGTGGTATATGTTGCCTCCAAAATCTAGGAAAGCAAATATGCCTCTTTTTTTCAAGATATATTGTGTGAAGTGCACCAACTTGATTTTCACTTTGAAGGGATATATCAAAATATTCTAGACACTTACCAAAACCCCCAACATATAAATGTTATTGAATTGGAGGGCCCCTAAACTTTTGTGGAATTTATCTCCCACTGTTTAATTTGGTATGTCTTATTAAGGCATCTAAAGTACTTACATTTTCTGCTCATAGGATCTAATTGGCAAAATGTAGTCAATGAAAAGGACTAGGGTGAAGTTTTGTGAAATGTCTAAGAAACAATATCTCTAGGGATTATATTACTTTTTAAAATATATTTTTATTGATTTCAGAGAGGAAGGGAAAAGGAGAGAGAGATAGAAACAATGATGAGAGAGAATCATTGATCGGCTGCTTCCTGCACGTCCCTTACAAGGGATCAAAAGCCTGCAACCCAGGCATGTGCCCTTGACTGGAATCGAACCTGGGACCCTTCCGTCTGCAGCCCGATGTTCTATCCACTGAGCTAAACCAGCTAGGGCTAGGGATTATATTATGTCAGAGAACAGGATAATAAATGTATGCCTGAAACAAGCCCATGAAGGTGTACTCTTGGCTCTGTAAGATTAAAAGCAAGCTGCTTCTGGTGGGCTCTACAAATAGGTATGGAGCCAAAGACATTATCCAGGTCAACAGCCATGTACCAAGTGGCAGGGGCCATACTGGTTTTTCTAGTATGGATACTGTATCTAGAACAGAAGCTGTAATTGGAACACCATCTGACTATGTTTAGAATAGCATAATTTCTACCCAGGAAAACAGGTTAAACTTATGAGTAAATGGAGATGTGACAGGTATCACCACTCTGCTTCTTTCAAGATGTGATGGCATTAATCTCTAGAATTCCTGCAAAAAAAATTTCTTCTGCTATGAAACAGAAAGCAATCTTCACAAGGAGGGGATGTTTCAGGAGTTTCCACTTAACTATTCCTTCAGCCACTGGGTCAGAGAGCAAATGTGAGGATTCTGCCAGTTGCCTATTCTGTTTATCCCAATTATATATCCAGAAACTGGAAAAAAAAATAGATGCACTGTGAACTGAGCTTGAGCTAAGACTCTAATCACTTGACTTTCCTAATCCCCTACTTTGATTCATGGACTATAGTCATTGAACCAATTCAGGTTTTAGCACCAGTTCAGAACAAGTGTCTATTATTAACTAAAAGTACTGGGTATTTCCTTTTTACTGTAGTACATAGCCTCGGGTCCCTTTGGAGAAGGTTTGGAATATATACTGGTATCAATGGTGCAGGGTCTCTCCTCAAAGAAACCCACCGTCCCCTTCAATCAAGGGGCTTTGGATCGAAAAATTTATATGGCTATGAGTCTCCATTGTGACTACTCAAGTCAGGTTTTTTGACTGCCTGATATAGAGGGTTTTTTCATGTAATGCTCTAGCTGACTGACCATTTATTTTATTTTATTTTATATTTCCTAGGGACAACAGGATCAATTAGTCACTGTCAGAGATCCCTAAAACCCAAGGAATTCTTATTACTGACATGTCACTTTTGCCCTTTATGGTAAATATATCAATCTTATCTTTGGCAATTAATTGCTGTCATTGGGCATCTCATACTCTTGGTCCCCACTAGTGGCTTGTTGGTAAATATTTAACAACTAGATTGCCAGCGAGGGTGGGGGGTGGAGTGGGGAGGGCGAGAAGGGAAGGGGGCAAAAAGGAAAGATAAGGGTAAAAAGGGAAGGGACGGAAAAAAAAGAGCAAGTCCTTGTTTGTGGCGTTTGCTGATTTTTGTGGCATAAATATTACCATTAAGGCTGACTTCAAGTTACTGATATGATATCACTGGACATAAAGTTGAGAAGAGATACAATATTTAGAATTTCTACCATATATACACAATAGACATAAATAACTTGAAGGGCTTTTCTAATTTTGATAGAAATTCCTCTGGAACTATGTTTTTGTCCTCTGACACCACCCATTTCCACACAAAGATATTGATTGATTCTTTTGCTTAAATTTTCACAGCTTCTAATTTGACCAAAATAGCCCTTTTCCAGAGGAGCTTTTCAATGAAATAAATTACGTTTTTGT
Source organism: Myotis daubentonii (assembly GCF_963259705.1). Lineage (NCBI taxonomy): Eukaryota > Metazoa > Chordata > Mammalia > Chiroptera > Vespertilionidae > Myotis > Myotis daubentonii. Next base: position 59,037,033 of record NC_081845.1, read on the forward strand.
TTCCCACTATTTAGTTGTATTGTATAAGTTTTATGCTACTTTAAAATAACAATGTTCTTTTTAAAAGTAATATGTGGGAGAGAAGGGATGATGGTAGCACTAACTTTGAATATTCCCAATTCATTCATAAAAAGAGATAGGGCAACTAGAATAGAAAGAAAACAACAACAACCTCATAGACATAGACAACAGTATGTTAATTACCAGAGGGAAAGGGGAGGGAGGTAGAAGTGGGTAAAGAGGAGATGAATAGTAATGTAAGGTGGCTAGACTTGGGGTGGTGAACACATATTACAATATACAAATGATGTATTATGAAATTGTAGACCTGAAACTTATATAATTTTATTAACCAACTAGTGGCCCAATGCACAAAATTCGTGCACATTATAAGGGAATTAATTAGAGGAAATATTTTAATACTGCTATTTGCCCTTTATCTATAATAGAAGTGTCAGAGATGAAAGAAAATTAGTAAAATGTATATGAAAATCTCTCTCCTGTCAGAGTGTGGGGCGCACCATGGGACCGAGAGTCAAGTCCCAGCCCACCCGTGTACACCTCAAAATCGCACAAGACCCAGACCTGGCTGGCCCCACCCGTCAAGCCCCAGGGGGCGTGGCCTCAGGTCCCCCATCAAGCCCCACTGGGCAGGGGGCGCAGCCTCAGGTCCCCCGTCAAGCCCCACTGGGCAGGGGGCACAGCCTCAGGTCCCCTGGCACAGCCTCAGGTTCCCCAGCCCCGGCGCCGGGGCGGGGGGCGCAGTCTCAGGTCACTGGGCCCCGGTGCAAGGGTGTGAGGGTGCAAGGGCGTGACGACCATTGCATATTAGCTCTTTATTATATAGAATGTTATCCCAATAAAGTCAATTTTTTAAAAAAAGGAAAAAGAACATCTAATATAAAAATTGGTGCCAAGTTATTTTTATAAGCCTTAGAGTATGAGCAAACAAGGCCAACTCCAATGTACCATGAAAAGCTGTGAGGAGAAGTTGTGTGGGAACAGCAGAGGAAAGACAATGAGGACTTCTGGCAGATTTAACATCTAGGAAACAAAAATTCCTAACCAGCCCTCATTTCTATGAGTGAAAGAGTCAATTGACAAACTAGGGAAAGTCTTCAAAGTCTCCAATTTGCAGGCAAGTGCAAAGGGGACTGAGACAATCAGAGCATGCTGAAGACCCTGGGCCCACAGGGCTCCCCAAATATTCGAGAGAGAGGACACACTTCTGGGAATAGAACTTACATAAATACTGAAATTTCAGATACAAGTGGGAGAGGAATTCGGACAAAGATATATCTCAAGAAGTTTTGAAGAGGGGGATGAATGTCAGCAATACGGCAAAATAGGAGGTTCCGACCCTTGTCCCTCCCAAAACAACAATGACTTAACAACAACGTATGGACCAAAATACCTTTATGAGAACTTCAGAGTCAAGTTAGGAAGTTGTGGTAACCCAGAAAAACATGGGACTAAGAGCAACTGCATTGCAATAAGTAAGTTTACTTTTACTTGTGTCTTCCTCTTCTCCCAGTTGACAGAGTTAAACATCAAAAGAGATGCCAATAATTTATCTTGCAGGGACTAGAAAAAGTGAGAGGTGCATCCCACATAGCCAGCTTTTTGGAATGCTGCCTGAGAAACCTGTCTTGCTCCACCCAGAGTGCTGAGGAATTTGGCATAGATGGAAGGCTTTGGAGCAGTGAAGAACAAAGGCATCGGTGGTTCTTGGCAGCTGGTGCAACACATAGAAGCCAGCTCAGTCCCCAGCAGATGGCAAGGAACTCAGCAGATAGTGCAGATCTCAGCAACCTATGTGATCTCAGCAGATGACGCAGTTCTCAGCAGAAGGCAGGAATCTTAGAAGACTGTGCAGTTCTCAGCAGCTGGAGTACATCTGCAAGAGTGAAATGAGGTACTTAACCAAGAGACTTCCAGGAGGGAGAGAGAGAAATGGGGCTTTTGCCCCATGTCCCGGCATCTTAGTGCATTGTCCTATGGGAAAGAGGACAGTACCCAGCATAGCTCAGCAGGTCTGGAAGAAGAAACACACGCCTGAGACTTCTCTCCCAGGAAGGAGGGAGAGGAGTGGAAAGTGCACACCCCATAAAAAGGTTTGAGAGACTTCCAGAATCTCTAGTCAGGCTGATTGGTTAAAGTCTTTCATTGCTAAAGTCAGTTCTTAAAACTGAAAGAGGTAGCTGCTTGTTCAAACATACACACACAAACACAAAGCTACAAGAGACACACAGAATCAGGGAAATATAACATTAACAAATGAAAAATAATCTCCAGTAACCAACAGAAAAAAAATAGAGATCTATGAAGTACAAAACAAAGAATTCAAAATAATAAAGAAGCTCCGTGAGCTACAGGACACTACAGACAACTAAACAGAAGTGGGGGGAAGAATATAAGAAATGACAATATCAACAAAAAGATCCAATTCATACACAAGAGCCAAACAGAAATTATAAATCTGAAGAATACCATAAATTGAGTCGGATCCCGGCAGCAGCTGCAGTGGCACTCGTCTTTCCAGGCTCTTCTTGCTGTCTCCTTTAGCTTCCAGAAACATGGCCTCTGGTGTGGCTGTCTCTGATGGAGTCATCAAAGTGTTCAATGACATGAAGGCACATAAGTCCTCGACACCAGAGGAGGTGAAGAAGTGTGAGAAGGCGGTGCTCTTCTGCCTGAGTGAAGACAAGAAGAACATCATTTGGAAGAGGCAAGGAGATCCTGGTAGGTGATGTGGGCCAGACAGTAGATGACCCCTACCCATCTTCGTCAAGATGGTGCCAAAGTCTGCTGCTACGCCCTGTATGATGCAACCTATGAGACCAAGGAGGGCAAGAAGGAGAATCTGGTGTTTATCTTCTGGGCCCTGGGTCTGCGCCTCTTAAAAGCAAAATGATCTATGCCAGCTCCAAGGATGCCATCGAGAATAAGCTTACGGGGATCAAGCATGAATTACAAGCAAACTGCTATGAGGAGGTCAAGGACCACTGCACTCTGGAAGAGAAGCTGGGCAGTGCTGTCATCTCCCTGGAGGGCAAGCCTTTGTGAGCCCCCTCGAGCCCCCTGCCTGGAGCATCTGGCAGCCATAGACCTGCCTGTGAGGGGTTGCAGGCCATCCCCTTCTGCCAGACCGGAGGGGCTGGAGGGATCCCAGCAGGGGGAGGGCAATTCCTTCACCCAGTTGCCAAACAGTCGCCCTCCCCCTGGACCTTCCTTCTCCCTCCACCCCTGACAGTTCTGGCCTTCCCAAACTGCTTTTGATCTTCTGATTCCTCTTGGGTTGAAACAAACCAAGTCTTCCCTACCCCAGGCACCCCAGTTTTGGAGAGGGCCTATATTTTTTTTAATGACACCCCTACTTGCAACCTTTTCCTCCCCTCCTTTCCCATGCTGCCAACTTCTAACTGTAATAGTGACCCTGTGCTTGTCTGTTTAGTTCCGTGTATAAATGGAATGTTGTGGAGATAGCCCCTCCCCATGCTGCCAGGTTCCCCTCCCCTTCTCCACCCGGTCTCGGCCACTCATGGAAGCAAAATCAGTAAGGGACCCTTAATTAAAAAAGAAAATAAAGGAATAAAAACAACAATAAAAGCCTCACTTAATTAAAAAACAAACAAAACAGAATACCATAAGTTAACTGAAAAATCCAACATAGAGCTTTACCAGGACATTTGATAAAGCAAAATAATCAGTGAACTTGAAGATAGGTCATTTGAAATTATTCAGTCAGAGGAATAAGAAGAAAAACAATAAAAAAGTGAAAAAAGTATAAATTACTTAGGGGAAACCATTAAGTGAACTAATCCTATAAAATAAAGAGGTAATATGCAAATTGACCTTCATGCCCTCACAAGATGGCTGCCTACAACCAGGCCAGCAGCAGGGTTAGTGAGGGACGACCAAACGACTGAACAAGCAGGCTGCATGGGTTACCAATATGGCAGGGGGGTTGGTGAGGGACGACCAAATGACTGAACAGCAGGCTGTGGAGGGTGACCATGCTGGCAGGGGGGGCAGTTGGGGGCAACCAGGCCAGCAGGGAAGGCAGTAAGAGGCAACCAGGCTGATGGGGGGAGCAGTAAGGGTTGACCAGGCTGGCAGGGGTGGGGGGTAGTTAGGAGTGGCCAGGCTGGCAGGGAGGGCGCAGTTGGGGGCAACCTGGCCGGCAGCAGAGGGCAGTTAGGGGCGACCAGGCAGGCAGGCAGATGAGCTATTAGGAGCCAGTGGTCCAGGATCGTGAGAAGGATGTCCAACTGCCGGCAGTCCCACGAGGGGTTCCGGATTGGAGAGGGTGCAGGCCAGGCTGGGGGACACCCCTCCCCCCCGCTCCCACTCATGAATTTTGTGCACCGGGCCTCTAGTATAATATATGCATTATGAGAGTCCCATAAGGAGAAGAGAGAGATAAAAGGGCAGAAAAGTTATTAAAATAAATAATGACAAACTCCTCCAAACCTAGAGAAAAAAAGAATGTTCAGATTCATAATGCCTAAGAAATTCCAAATATGAGAAAACCAAAGTAGTCTACATGAAGACACATAATAAAACTGTCCAAAGGCAAAGGCAAAAAGAATATTTTGATAATAGCAAGAGAAAAGACTCATGTGGAACACTAGTAGATTTCTTAGTATAAACCTTGCAGTTCAGAAGAAAATGGAAAATATATGTAGAAAGGAAAAGGAGAACAGAATCAAAGAACATTACTACAAAACTAACAAAACATAGAAAGGCAGGGGAAAAAAAAACACAGGAAAAGAAGAAAAAAGACCAAATAAATTGGCAAAATGCCAATAGTATACCTTCCTTATTGATAACTTTAAACACAAATGGATTAAACTCCCCAGTAGAATTTTTTGAAATGTCTAAAAGACCCAACTATATGCTGTTTTCAAGTGATTCCCTTTAGATTAAGGACACACAAACTTAGTGAATGTTTGTAGTAAAGCTATTGTGAATTATGCATATGCGACAAATTTGGTTTGAGACTTGTTGAAATATAGTTGCCAATAAATAATTGATATATATATATATATATATATATATATATATATATATATATATATATATATAAAACACTACTTAGTGAAACACAAATAAACAAAAATTAACATACTCAACAGGAGAGATCTTGATACAACAACGTTGTTATTTTCTTTTGTCAGAAGTAATACTTTTAATTTAAAAGAATATAATATATGCATATACATGTTAAGATATATTTAAAATTGGTTTGTGTTTTTACCAATGTATTTGAACATTCTAAAACACTGGGATGTTCAGTAGTCTGCAATCCAATGCATGTAGGTTAAATAAAGCAGAACTATCCATTTAATGGCCTCCTTCTGAAGAGAGCATAACATTATTCTTTTGTTCTTGCTTGCAAGTTAAAGTACCTGAAAACTCACTGTTTAATATAATATTCTTTCTCAGATTTGTGGTAAAACTCACAACCATTTTATGTGTGTTGTTATAGTTCTCAAATCCCATGGAAGAAAGTATACTTCTTCTGGACATAGTCTAAAGAATATCCCTCAATATATTGAATTAATCTCCACAAGAAAAAAGAAGGATATTTTTATTGGTAGTCAAAAGTAAAATCTGAAATGAATTAAAGAATCATATCTGCTTACCTAATAATTGAATCCAGCTAGCTAGCTAGCTTTCAATCTACCAACTATCTACATTTTTATTTGTCTAGGTGCCTGAATGTCATATATTTGTGAAATTTACAGGGTGAATAATTTCAGAGACTAAGTTCTAAGTCTCATTTTGAGTGTTTAGCAAGGTGGGGAGTAGATAGTAAAACTATCCCATCTCCTCTGTTCCTATATATCATCATTAGAAATCTTTTTTCAATTGCAAAGTACAAACAAGACAAAGGGTTAGGCCCTTTTAAAACATTATTCTTCATTGTTTTTCTGATTGTACCTAGATTTTCCCTGGACAATTTTTGCCATGGCTGAGTTGTTAAGAAACAATGCACCTGATTAAGAGGCACTATAATTTAATGGTTAAACCAATACATGGTCTAAAAACAGAAGTGTGTACTAGTATCGCCTGGGTAAACATGAGCAATTTATTTAATTGCTCTGAATGCCCTGATTGAGTCATTTACAATGGAGATAATCACATTAAGCACCTCATAGAGTTGTGTGAATTAAATAAGACAAATTGTGCAGTGTTTAGCACAGATCCAGGCACAAAATACAAGCTGAATACAAATTAGCTGGCATTATTCTCCCCTGCATCCTGGGGAATATATCTTTCTTTAACTTCCAATACTGAGGAAGCAGGAGTATGGCTATTTTATACCTTGTAAAACATCTGAGTGGGGATCGAGACTGCATACGAGTTGTCTGCAGGTTCATTGGCATTGTGTTAATTTCCTATGGCCACTGTAAAAAAATTCCATGAATTTGGTGGATTAAATATATATATATATATATTTGTTCTTTTGCAGTTACAGAGGTCAGCTATCTGAAATCAGTTTCTCTAGGCCAATTTCAAGATGTCAACAGAGCTACATTCCCTCTAGAAACTATACAGGAGAATTCATTCTTTGTCCTTCCAACTTCTGGTGGCTATTGGCATTCCTAGCCGTGTGGCTGCCTCATTCCAATCACTGCCTCCATGGCCAGATGGCCTTCTCCTCTTCTGCGTGAAATCTTCCTCTGCCTCACTTTTGATGACTTTTGAAAAAGAGCTCAAGATTCTTAACTTAATCACACCCACAAAATATCTTTAAACATTCCCAGATCTAGGGATTGGTTCCCGGATATCCTTGGGGACAGTGGGCCAGCCTACTACCAGCATCTTACTCTCCAGCTAATTATAACTGGACTGCCACTCCCTCTTTATCACATAACTGGCCAAAATAAGATTTTGTGGTTTAATATCTGTCACACATATGTAACCTACTAAATGCTATGAATAGATTTTCCTCAAGATTTTAATCAGAGGTTGTGGGGTCTGGATTCAAACTGTCTGGGCTCCAAACTTGGCTCCTCCATATACTAGGTGAGTGACATTGGGAATTTTACTTAAGCCTTCTGTGTTACAACTTCCTCATTTACAAATGGAAATAATAATTATTTCATAAATTTGATGTGGAGATCAAAATAAATCACACATGTGAAATGCATGCATTTATACTTAGCACATTACTAAAGGATAGATGTCATTCTTTTTATGTTAATGGTTTGTTATTAAACACAGTTGCATATCAGCTGTATTTTTCAATCAATAATGACAAACATGGTTATCATTCAGGAGGGAATCTGACCTAAATTTTATAATTATGTTAGACTAAAAAGAAAAGGAAGAAGCTGAACAATAGCAGAGTTATGTGGTATCTCCCTATGGTTTCCATCTTTTATCCTTAAACTCAGCAGCAGATGGAAAACATACTTGAAATTTCAAATGAGCCCAATATCACTGACAACCTCATGAAAATGGTTTATGGAATGCACTAAAAAAATCTTAACAGTCACATTTTGGAAACTGTTGTAATTAGCAGCAATGGAATTTACTAGTCTAAAACATGCAAACAAATTTTCATCTATATATTACACATTAATTTTATAATGAAAAGTATTATCATTTTTCTTACATTTCATATATATACATATGCTAGAGGCCTGTTGCACAAAAAGATTTGTGCAATAGGCCTTCCCTTCCCCTGGTTGCCGGCATCGGTTTTCCTCCAGCACCCGGCACCCAGGCCTTCGCTCCGACAGGAGACACCTTCAGTGTCTTCGCTGCTCCAGCTGGAGCCACATATGCAAATTAACCGCCATGTTTGTTGGTGGTTAATTCGCATATATCGCTGATTAGCCAACGGGAGGCATAGTGAAGGTACGGTCAATTACCCTGTTTGTCTATTATTAGATTAGATAACATTTTTTCTAAGAATGGTTTCAAAGTGTTTATTCATTTATTTATATTTATTTTTAAACTAGGGGCCCGGTGCACGAAATTCGTGCACTGGGTGTGTGTGGGGAGGGGAGTGTCCCTCAGCCCAGCCTGCCCCCTCTCACATACTGGGAGCCCTCAGGCATTGACCCCCATCACCCTCCAATCGCAGGATTGGCCCCTTGCCCAGGCCTGATCCCTCTGACAGAGGCGTAGACCCCCATCACCCTCCGATCGCCTGATCGGCCCCTTGCCCAGGCCTGACGCCTCCGCCAGAGGTGTCAGGCTTGGACAGCGGACCCCCATCTCCCCCTGATCACTGGCTCTGGCCCCCGCTCAGGCCTGAGGCCTCTGGCCCAGGAACCATGCCTGGGCAGGGGACCCTCACCTCCCTCTGATCGCTTGCTCCACCCCCCGCCCAAGCCTGATGCCTCTGACCCAGGCTTCAGGCCTGGGCAAGGGGACCATCATATCCCCCCAATCCCCGGCTCTGCCCCCCACCCAGGCCTGATGCCTCGGCCAGAGGAGTTGACCCTCATCACCCTCCGATCACCAATCACCGGATCGGCCCCTTGACCATGCCTGAGGTCTCCGGCAGAGGTGTCAGGCCTGGGCAGCGGACCCCCAGCTCCCCGCGGTTGCAGGCTCCACCCCTGCCCAGGCCTAACGCCTCTGGCCTAGGCGTCCGGCCCAGGCAGCGGGGACCCGCGGCTGCAGCGGCCCCGCGATCGTGGGCTTCGCTTTAGGCCCAGGCAAGGGACCACTAGCTCCCGGGACTGCCAGCTTCGACTGTGCCCAGCTCCCATCCCTGGCTCCACCCCTACTTCCTGCTATCACTGGCCAGGGCGGCAAAGGCGCCTGATTCTCTGATCATGGCTGGGGGGCAGGGCAAAGGCGGCCCCAGGGCCGCCTTTGCCCTGCCCCCCAGCTCTTAGCTCCCCCCTGGGTTTCTGATCACTGTCAGTGGCAGGGGGCTTCTTCCTGCTTTCCCTTTCGCCTCCCTGCATTGTGCCTACATATGCAAATTAACTGCCATCTTGTTGGCCCCTAACTGCCCCCCCACCCCGCCAGCCTGATTGCCTCTCACTGCCTCTGTGTGCTGGCCTGATCGCCCCTAACTGCCCCCCCTTGCCGACCTGGTCTCCCCTTACTACCCCCTGCTAGCCTGGTCACCCCCAACTGCCCACCTCTGCTGGCCTGGTAATCCCTAACTGCCCCCCGCCAATCATAGTTGGCAGTTAACTGCCAATCATAGTTGGCAGTTAATTTGCATATAGCCCTGATTAGCCAATGAAAAGGGTAGCGTCGTACGCCAATTACCATTTTTCTCTTTTATTAGATAGGATTACATTTAAATTAGATGATCATATAGGTTTCTGTGATAAATGATCTATATATTTCAAAGTAGTTATTGAGTGCATATTTACTGAAGGTTGTTGGTGGCATTAGAGGTGCAATGTACTAATAATAATATATGATGGCTTCTTAATTCCTGAGAGGTCCTAATTTAATGTCAGAATTTCAATATCAAAAAACTTCACTATATGATAGTATATAAAAACCATGTACTGATAATAATTAAAACTAATAATTACACATTTGTATATGGATTATCACATGCACTCCAATATGTGATCTTCAAAAACATTTCCCCATGATTTCAAAGCTAGGTTTAGAAAAAAACTCACAAAAAATGAATCTAAGTCCCTTGACTCAAACTACTATGCTTTGCTTCTCTCAAAGTTTCAGAGTACAAGAGCTATAGAATTTCAGAGAAGAATGTTCTTTACCTTCTAAGAATTACAAAAGAGGATTCATTGAAGTGGCTAAATTTTAACCTAATCTTGATACATTTTAGATGAAAGCCAGAGATAGTGTTAGTATTTTAAAGGGAGCAAGCATCACCAAAGTTTAATGAAAAAAGGTGAAAGATGGAACTGGAAAATATCAAGTTGATAAAATAATCCTTGTAATGGAATATGAGAGATAAAATTGATATCAAATTGGTGAAAGACTAAAAAAATACAGATTTTAATAGGCAGATAATAGAGAATTAAAGTTTCTGGGTAGAAGAATCATATGCTGCAAATTCTGTAAAAGAAGAATAAAGGCAGATCAGAATACAGGATGGATAAGAGGGTGTAGTGAGAATTATTGATGTGGCTTGAGTGGGCACACTGCAGACCTTTACTAGAGCCATAGCAGAGTGAAAGAAAAAGAAGTAAAGAGTGAGAGAAAAGCAACTAAAATGAATGTGTTGATTTATTAGAAAAAAAGGAAAATAGTATTTTTAGCTGCCTACTAAATAATGATTAGTATTTTAGTTGCACTGCATTAGTATATTAACATGTTAATTTAGTAGTATTTATTTTATTATTATTATTTTAAAAATCTTTACCCAATGATATTTTCCCATTGATTTTTAGAGATAGTGTAAGGGAGGCGGAGAAACAGAGATAAAAAATTAAACATTTATGTGAGAGAGACACATAGACTGGTTGCTTCCCACATGCACCCCAAATTGAGCCTGCAATGGAGATATGTGTCCTTGACTGACTGGAATCGAACCTGGGACCCTTTAGTCCTCAGGCTGATGCTCTATCCACTGAGCCAAACCAGCAAAAACAATTTATTAGTATTTAAAAGCATCTATGAGTAAATATTATTACATCTTTTAACTGATTATATGGTTGGTATTAGGTAAGGATAGACTCAGTTACTGAATAATTTAATCAAGGCCAAACAGAAATAAATGCAGAACAAGAAAAAAACAAAAAGGAGGTAGCTATATTGGCTCTCAGCATATGGTACAAGGAAAAGGGAAGAATATAATAATGGCTCAAAATTCAAGCGTGTATAGTTTTGTTTGTTTGTTTTTTAAATGATAGGCTTAAGAATTATTTTTAGCTTTAGGATTTGAGCATTGATATCTCAACTTTACATCTTACTAGTTGTTAATTTGGAGTTAATTTCTCTGAGATTCATATGTGCCTTTGTAAAAGAGTGTTAGTAATCACAGGTTAACAATTTTTGTAATAGTTAAATGATCTATTTGCTAGTTTTCATAGTGCCTAGTATTAGCTTAGGCTCAGCAAAGGTAAGTTATAACGATTTTTGCAGGTTGGGGTGATATTAAATACTATTTTGTCACCTTGAACATGAAAATGTGTTAGGACATATGAGTATGAATGTTTGGAAAGCTGGTGGGAGTGTGAGACTGAAGTAATAAACCAGTTTTATCTATATGCAGTTGAAATCAAAGGATGCACATCTTATGGAAAATAATTACAAGAGATGATTAGAGGGTAAAAATGAATTGGAGTGTTCCTATACTAACTAAAGGGGATAAGAAGCTTGTAAAAAAAAATCAGGCAGCATGATTTAATAGAAAAGAAGAGAGTTGTATACTTTCAATGTTTTGTTCCTTCTTTTTTTTTCCAGTTTGTGATAACTTTCTTTTTTTAAATATATTTTTTATTAAGATATTACATATGTGTCCTTATCTCCATGTTACCCCCTACCCCCCCCACCCCCGCTCATGCCCTCACCCCCCCCCCCCCCCCCCGTTGTCCGTGTCCATTGGTTAGGCCTATATGCTTGCATATAAGTCCTTTGGTTGATCTTTCCCCCTTACCCCCACCCTCCCCTACCTTCCCTCCAAGGCCCGACAGTCCACTCAATGCCTCTCCATCTCTGGATCAGTCCTTGTTCATCAGTTTATGTTGTTCATTATATTCCACAAATGAGTGAGATCATGTGGTAATTATCCGCTCTCCAGTTCCATCCATGCTGTGGCAAATGATAAGAGTTCCTTTTTCTTCTTCCTCTTCTTAAAGACTACCTTTAAGCATTTCATATAATGCTGGTTTGGTGGTAATGAACTCCTTTAGCTTTTTCTTATCTGTGAAGCTCTTTATCTGACCTTCTATTCTGAATGATAGCTTTGCTGGATAAAGTAATCTTGGTTGTAGGTTCTTGCTATTCATCACTTTGAATATTTCTTGCCACTCTCTTCTGGCCTGCATGGTTTCTGTTGAGAAATCAGCTGACAGTCGTATGGGTACTCCCTTGTAGGTAACTGACTTTCTTTCTCTTGCTGCTTTTAAGATTCTCTCTTTGTCTTTTGCTCTTGGCATTTTAATTATGATGTGTCTTGGTGTGGTCCTCTTTGGATTCCTTTTGTTTGGGGTTCTCTGTGCTTCCTGGACTTGTAAGTCTATTTCTTTCACCAGGTAGGGGAAGTTTTCTGTCATTATTTCTTCAAATAGGTTTTCAATATCTTGCCCTCTCTCTTCTTCTGGTATCCCTATAATTCGGATGTTGGTATGCTTGAAGTTGTCCCAGAGGCTCCTTACACTATCTTCATATTTTTGGAATCTTTTTTCTTTTTTCTTTTTTGGTTGGGTATTTTTTGTTTCTTTGTATTTCAAATCTTTGACTTGATTCTTGGGATCCTTTGGTCTGCTGTTGAATCTCTGTATATTATTCTTTATTTCAGTCAGTGTATGCTTAATTTCTAGTTGGTCCTTTTTCATATCCTCGAGGGTCTCACTAGATTTCTTGAGGGTCTCACTAAATTTATCGGCGGTTTCCATAAAATTCTTGAAAAACCTTATAAACGTGGTTTTGAACTCTATATCCAGTCGTTTGCTTTCCTCCATTTCTGTCATTTGTGACCTGTTTTTTGTCTCTGCATTTTTTATGCTTCCCTGTGTTGGTAGAGTGGTTTTGTGTGCTAGGTGTCCTGTAGGGCCCAGTGGCTCAGCCTCCCCGGTTACCTGAGGTGGACACTCTTGGTGCACCCCTTTGTGGGCTTTGTGCACAGTCTTGTTGTAGTTATGCCTTGATTGTTGTAGGATCACTGGGAGGAATTGACCTCCAGGCCAATTGGCAGTGAGAATCGGCTGTGTCTGCAGTGGGAGAACTTCTGTGCTGTAGACACCCTTCTGGGGCAAGACTTGCTTCAGTGGGGCTTTGGTGCTCACTGAGTCTGCCCCCTGGGTGTGTCCCTTATGGATCTGAGGAGTTGTAATCCGGATGGTCCCCCTCTGACCACTGGGTACACTGGCTCTTGGAGGTTACCCAGCAGGAGCTATGAAGAGAACTGAAGATTCCCCTTCCTTTTTTGGAGTTTGGAGGTGCCCTGATGAGGCCCAGCTGTGAAGCAATGCAAGCTGCTGTGGGGTCTTGGGCCTTCTCTTGGAAGTTCTGGGTCTGTGGCCCAGCTGCAGTTTGTTAGGTAATTTTCAGGTTGCAAAGGGCCAGGGCATTCATATGCAAAAGCCTCTGCTGCAGCCTGGGTGGGGCGGGTTCTCAGGGAATCAAAGGGCGGAGCAAGCAGTTATGGCGGATTCTCAGCCCTGCCCTAAAGGGCCGCTCGAGTCTCAGTGTCGTGATAATTTAATTGCTGCAAGCACCTCTGAGGGAAAGCCGCCCTCGAGTTCCGAGTTCTGCCTGCTGCCAGACAGTCCAGTTTCTCCCCGTATGAGTCCCGGGTCCCCAGAGACTTCCCGGAACCGGCGTTCAGAGCAGTCGGGAGCTTGTGACTCCCTCCCGATTCAAAAAGACAGCCGCGTCCTCAGGTACCAGCCCCTTTCCGCGCACTCTCGAGCCTCCGTACCTTTGCACTTTACTTCCGCAGCTCCTGACCCTCAATGTGCTTTTCTCTTTCCTTCTAGTTGTAGAATTTCCACTCCGCCAGCCTTCCTGTAAGTTCTGGATGATGTCCGTTTTGTCTTTTTATTGTGTTTTGAAGTTGTTGTAGGAGGCAGCAATTTCGGTGTTTCCCTATGCCGCCATCTTAGTTTCTCCCTGTTTTGTTCCTTCTTTATTAAGTTCATTTACAACAGCTTTATAGAGGTGTAACTCACATCTAGCAAATTCCCTAATTTTAAGTGTAAAATTCAATAAGTTTTAAAAAATCTATATAGGCAAGTTCACACCATGAAAAGCAATATATACAATATTTCCATCTTCCAAAAAATCTCTTCATGTCCTTTTGTACTCCCATTCCAGGCAATACTGCATTTGATTTCACTCAATACAATTTTACATTTTCCAGAGTTTCATGAAAATTAAAATATTGTTTGGTTTCTTTGATTAAAAATGTTTGAGCCCTGGCTGTTATGGCTCAGTGGTTAAGAATCACCCCATAGTCCAAAATGTTGCTGGTTTGATTCATGGTCAGGGCATATGCCTGGGTTATGGGCTTAATCCCCTGTTTCTTTCTCTCTCCCTTCCTCTCTCTAAAAATCAATTAAAAAAAATTTTTTTTTAAAAATGTTTGAAATTCATCCATATTATTGCATGTAAAGTAGCTTGTTCCTTTTTATTGCTAGATAGTATTTGAGTGGATATATCACAATTTGTTTATCCATTTACCAGTTGGTGGTCATTTGTTTCATTTTTGACATTTATAAATTATTCTGCTATAAATATTCACATGCATGCCTTGCAATCAGCATATATTTTATTCATTTACTTGCACAGCTACCTAGGAGTGGAGTTACTGAATCATATAGTGTCATAATGCAGTTTTGATTTAACTACATAAGAAACTGCTACACAGTCTATCAAAGTTGCTTTCATATTTAGAATTTTCACCAGCAACATATAAGTTTCATTTGCTCTTTATTCATGCTAGCATTTTGTGTTGTCAGTTTTATTTTATTCATTCTATGTTTGAGTGTAATGATATCCAATAATATTTATTTTTCATGTTGACTAATGATGTTGAGTATAACCTCTTTTGTGCATAACTTATTTTGTTAAGTGTCTATTAAAATCTCTTGAAAGACACTACTAATTATTGAGTTGTAAGAATTAACTAAATACTAACATTTACTCAGATATCATTTATTGGAAATATTTTTCTAGAGTTTGAAGATTGCTTTTCATTTCTTTAACCATGCCTTTCAAAGAGCAATTGTTTTAAATTTTGCTGTGATCCATTTATAATTTTTCTATAGTTTGTGATTTTTGTGTTATCCAAAAAAAATTTTTCCCTAAACCAAAGTCACCTTATTAATTTAACATCTTTTTAAAAATCTATTTTTCAGATTGGGAAATATCTATTGATCTAACTTCAAGTCTTGTGATTATTTTTATATCATCTTAAGTGTGCTTTTAAGATCAAAGAGTACATTTTTCATTTCCGTTATTTCAAATTTAGCTTACTATCTCGTTATTTTTTTTATAATTTCTAGTTCCCTATTGTGATTCCTTATCTTTTTATCATTAATATCAAATTTACCTGCTACCAGTGCCCTTCCCATTTGTACCCGCAGCTGGCACTGGAGCTGCTGTTCGCACCCATTTCTGGTGCCTGGTGCTAGCCCCAATCACTTGGCACCATCAGTGGGTATGAGCAGCAGCTGACAGGCCCTTGTGCCCCTGAGGGCTTCTCCACCTCCCCCTGCTCCTGAGGGGCGATCGGGGTAGCAGCCGCCACTCGCACCTGCTGATGGTGTGGAGCGATTGGGGCCGGCACCAGCAGTGAGTGCGAGCAGAGCTGGCGCCATCAGCACATGGGAGTAGCGGCAGCAGGAGAGGGGCTGCTGGCAGACAGGGAACTGGGGGCCACAGCGGGAGGGGCTGGGTGGGGGCATGGAGGATGGGCTGAGACCCGCCCCTGTGCCCACCGCAGCCTCGCGCCCACAGTTCCTTTCAAGGTGCACGAATTTGTGCACTGGGCCCCTAGTAAATATATATATATATATTTTTTTTAAATGTAAAAAGACATTGCAGCTGTTAAGTTCAAACTCAATGGCATATGAATTATTTAAATTTAAATTACATTTTATAAAAGCATTATATAATGAATGAATATCAATGAGAGTGAGTCTTTAAGCCAGTACCTGAATAATTAAAACCTCTCTAATTGTGACTTTTCATAAATGAGATAAACTTATATTGAACCAAACCAGATGAGATTCTGCGTGTACTAGTAACAGTCCAAAATACTCACAAGATGTTTATTCTCCCAAGACTCATTTCATGGTTCACTGGATAAAACACATCTCCTTGCCTCATAATTTCAAAAGAAATCTTGAGGAAACTCAGTATGCTTTGAAAACCACTGGAAATTCATTTTAAAACAAACAAGAAAAATTAGGGGAAAGTAACATGAAACCCTCCACATTCCTAATTTCTAATATATTACTAGTGTGATTTAAATTAAACTTACTCTTTTTCTGTTTGATGTTTTCCATATTTTATTGTCCTCAGATGAGATTTGAACCTTTATGAAATAAAGTCACTAAATTTTAAAATGTAATTCCTTTTTACTTTATGAAATGTTAGAACTTCAAAGTGCTTTGATGATCATCCCAATGCCTTATGTTATGTTATATAGTTGTGTTATCAAGAGGTATAGAATATAATCAGAGAATCAGTTTTCCTTCTGTTTGTCTGTTAGTTGAAACTTTAATAATGATAGAGAAAAGTAAAGTAAAGGGGAGAGAGAAAAAAAGAGGGAGACCAAGAAGGTATGGATGTGGGTCTGTGTATGTATACATCCATATCCATATCCATATCCATATCCATATCCATATCCATATCCATATCCATATACATGTATTTGAGTGCATATCTGTCTGTCTATCTATCTATCTATCTATCTATCTATCTATCTATCTATCTATCATCTATCTATAAAAGCCTTAGCAACCGTCGCAACCAAAACAACTGAATGGACAACCGAACAGGCTGCATGGGGTGACTAGGCTGGCAGGGGGATTAGTGAGGGACGACCAGGCCTGTAGGGAGTCAGTAAGGGGCAACCAGGCTGGTGGGGGATGGGGGGCGGAGTTAGGGCGACCAGGCCAGTGGTGGGGGGCAGTTAGGAGTGACCAGGCAGGCAGGCAAACAGGTGAGCAGTTAGGAGCCAGTGGTCTTGGATTATGAGAGGGATGTCCCAGATTGGAGAGGGTGCAGGCTGGGCTGAGGGGACCCCCCTCCCCATGCACGAATTTCATGCACTGGGCCTCTAGTGCAGGGATCCTCAAACTTTTTAAACATGGGGCCAGTTCACTGTCCCTGAGACCGTTGGAGGACTGGACTATAGTTTAAGAAAAAACTATGAACAAATTCCTATGCACACTGCACATATCTTATTTTGAAGTAAAAAAACAAAACGGGAACAAATACAATATTTGTATTTGCATGTGGCCCGCGGGCCATAGTTTTAGGACCCTCTGCTCTAGTGTATAATAATAAAAGGGTAATATGCTAATTAGACTGGACAGCCGAATGACCTTCTGGACATCATTCCAGACGTCCTTTCAGATGAAACCTTGGCAGCGGGGGCTGAGGCAGAGATTATTAGAGGCAATCAGACAGGCAGGCAGAGGTGGTTAAGGGTGATCAGGCAAGCAGGCAAGTGTTTAGGAGTGATCAGTCAGGCAGTTGAGTGGTTAGGGGCGAGCAGGCAGGCAGACAAGTGGTTGCGGCAATCAGGCAGGCAGACAAGTGGTTAGGGGCATCAGGAAGGCAGGCAGAGTGGTTAGGGGTGATCAGGCAGGCAGGCAGGCGAGTGGATAGGAGCAATCAGGCAGGAAGGCAGGTGAGCAGTTAGGAGCCAGCGGTCCCAGATTACATGAGGGATATCCGACAGGATCAGGCCTAAACCGGCAGTTGGACATACCCCAAGGGGTCCCAGATTGTGAGAGGGTGCAGGCCAGGCTTAGAGACCCCTCCCTTCCCTCATGCATGAATTTCAAGCACTGGGCTTCTAGTCTATAAATAATTTCAAACTTGAGAAATCACATTGTAATTTTGTCACTATTTTGTACTTTAGGTGTTTTTTTTTTTAATATTACTGATAAAGAAATAGAAGAAATTAGCACTGCATGAGTGCTAATAATTGTTTTATCTTGGTTTTTCTTCACCATTGGCCTGGGAGCATCTTGTGATTAAAGAGGTATCTTGGATCCTTGGATCCTTCAATGCCCATCACAATGTCTGCCACATCATATGCAATCATAGTTTTTGTCAAATGAACATGTAAACATTGGATTTAATTTTGTAAGCTCATCGTCATCCTGACACTATTTCCATCCTGAACACTTTTTCTTAACCTCAGTGGAAGAAGAGAGGAGGTCATATTTCAGTGAGCAAACATAGGAAAAGCAATGCGGTCAGTAAACCATTATCAGAGGGTGTAGACAACTTTACTTTTAACCGCTTATAGATAATCAGATTTCTGCCCACTGAAGCAAAACAATCTTCAGCAGGAAACAGTGCATTGGTTAAAGCTTTGCTCTGCTCTGGATCACGTTCAGCATTCTTGTGTTTTATACAGAACACAGATACACTCGGGATTCTGTAGTAAGGATTAGACGATATACAAAGAGGATCAGTACCACAGGCCTTTGTCTCCCTACCAGCAATGTCTGCAGTAATCTATACCAGATGGTGCTGGAGAAGTCTTTGGTTTATAACATCTCCGAGGAACTCATGACTAAAAGCAGGGTGAAATTGAGAAACAATATTGTAAAATTTTTGGAATAAAGTTGGATAGTTTTCTGTAAGTTAAAGAATATTTGTACTCTGGATATATATATATATATATATATATATATATATATATATATATATATATATATAATATCCTCACCCATAGTATAGTTTAACAGGAGCTTGTATAAACAGGATCAAGGGGAAATTCTGGAAATAAAAAAAATAGATAACTATCTTCATAAGAATTTTTACTATACTATTAAAATATTTTACAATAAATGTGCATTTGCATATATTTAAAATTAACCAAAAATTAGTTTGCTGTATAGCAATGTCTTAAATAGGAATGTTTCCTGGCCATGTGGCTCAGTTGGTTGGAGAATAATCGGGTACACCAAAAGGTTGCATGTTTAATTTTGGGTCATGGCACATACCTGAGTTACGTGTTTGATCCCCTGTCGCAGTGCATAAGGGACGCAACTGATTGATGGTTCTCTCACATCGACGTTTCTCTTTCTTCCTTCCTCTCTCTCTAAAATCAGTAAAAACTTATCCTCATGTGATGATTAAGAAAAGAAGAATGTTAGTATTCTCTCAATTTCCCACTTACATCTCACTAAGGAACTGGGGTACTACTGCTGGTGTAGCTCAGGATGTGTTTCCCACACAGAACATGCCATGGGTGTGACAACCAACATCAGCATCCCGATACCAATATATGCCTGCATATGAGGTCTTTCAATTACTTAATATGCTACGACTTTCAAAGTGTCAAGTACTAAAAGTCTGACTTTATCCCAGTATAACTGTAGTAAATGAACCCTGTCAGGGACTGAGGATGGAAGCATAAACTATACACAACATGTTATTAAAAACTATAAGAGGATTTCACCAGTACTGAGATTGACAAAGAATTTTAAAAGGGGCTATATGCCCAAACCATTGGCATAATATTTGGCCATATCTTCATTTGATCAAGAATTTATAAATATTAAAAACCCAAAATGTAAGCTATGAAAAGTTTCTTTAGAATGAAAAAGAATGTGTGGAGTACTCAGAGAAAGATAATACTTATAAAGTATTTTACTAAAGAAAATAATAATTAAGAAATTGATTTTGCATGCTCAATGGGGAAAAATGTGACATGGTTCAAGCAACACAGAAATCCAGTTAATGAAAAAATAAGATTAATTAAGAAGGTAAGAATATGAGCTAAATACGGAAAAGTGAGAAAAAAAGACTGTAAAAATGAAATGATATAGAAATCCTCAAATTTATTTTGAAGGCTTAAGTATAACACATATAATGAGCAATGCAAAGGAGAAATTTAAGTTTTGCATGGCATTTATAGACAATGGAAAAAGTGTAATAATGTGGGAAGTAATAATTTAAAGAACAGAGAAATAGAGATCCAAAAACAGAAATTATTTTTAAAAAACTATATCAACTGCAATAGCAGCAATTATCAAAGATATAAGAAATTCATTTAGAAATAAA
Source organism: Myotis daubentonii (assembly GCF_963259705.1). NCBI lineage: Eukaryota > Metazoa > Chordata > Mammalia > Chiroptera > Vespertilionidae > Myotis > Myotis daubentonii. The sequence goes on from NC_081845.1 coordinate 59,056,917, forward strand.
AATACCCTATGTCATGATGTGTTTCCCTTATGTTTTCTGCTAGGAAGTTTACAATGTTAAGGTCTTCCATTTGAATCTTTAATCCATTTTGAGTGTGAATATTCAGTTTTCCTTTCATTTGAAAAAAAAGGTCAATTCTGTTCGATGGAAACGAATTTGTTGTCTTGGAGAGAAAGAATACATTCAAAGAAAAAATAGAAAATAGTCCAGGCAGAAAAAGACACATACATCCAAAAGAAAGGTGGGGAAAGACTTGAATAGGTACTTTGCAAAAGACGACATCTAGTTGATAATGTAGTCTTTGACTATGGCTTAGCTGTGTGATCTCCTTCAGCAATAGAATGGGGTAGGAGCCTTCGCGCATTTTGGCCTGACTCTTGTATTTTTACTATTGTTGTGAGAAAACATACCTAGGTGAATCCTGTGGTCCTAAGAGGATAACAGACTAAAGAAGCAGGGCCCTTCCCCCAGTCAACCCACAAATCTGCAGCAAGAAGTAAGTTTCTCAGCCACTGCTGCTGAAGCAGAGCCACCTACCAGGCCTAGTATGAGTCTCCGGAACCCCAGTAGCCAATATACCTGTAAAAATAACCCCATGGCTGCATGCTGCTTAGATATCTGGCTATTGCTTATTAAGAGGGTTGTTACAAATGAATATATCTGTACCGACTATACTGTCAATAAGTATAAAGTCACACAGTAAACGTCACAGAGAGGTGGTTGATGTATAGAGACCAATGATCTACCACCACTACAGCAAAACGCTTGAGTGAGCACTCCCATGCACCACAAAGGGACAAAATAAGTATTGACACACAAAAGCTGAAAAAGTGTTTCCATAGAGACTTTGTCCACTTACATGATGGAGTTTCCCAGAGGCTGCTCACACTACAGTTTTTAAACTGTCTGAAAGGGGGTTGCTATCCAGAAATAGATATATATTCTTGAGATTTTTATGAACACCTGATAAAGTACAGAACAAAACAAAAATCCTATAAAACAGTTATTTAAAAAATAAAATTAAGGTGCCAAGAGAAGATCTAACTTTGGATGGTGGGCACATGGTACAATATAATAGAAATCCACACCTGAAACCTATCTGTTCATGATCAATGTCACCCCAATCAACTTAATAAATAATATCTTAAAAAATACTAAGTGACAAGGTCATTTTTCCTTTCCTGTCTAGACTCCCAAGGGTCTATGATTCTGAAAGCAAATATGGAGAATGCAACTTTGGCTGTGCATTGCTGTGTTCATGATAGGCATCATTAGCAATGACAGCAGAAAGACTTCTGAATTGATTTATAGGCAGCACTGGGACCCTAAGAGCAAAAGTAAGAAGAGGCCAAATACGGCCTAGTGACTACAGTTTAAAAACTGTAGTGTGAGGAGCCTCTGGGAAACTCCATCATGTAAGTGGACAATAAAGTGATAGTGTTAGTTTCCTGCTGCAGGATACGATGAGCACACAATATAATATTTTAGGCATATAGTTTTAGCCCATCTTATAATTATTACCAGTGATATTATATATTCTTCAATTATTCTGACAAGCAACATTAAATAAATTAATATCTTAATATCCAACTTTTCAATCTTTTTCATTTATGACCCATTCCTTCCATCTCATAAAAAATAAGCAAATATCACCCTAATTTTTCAATTTGAAGAGAAAGATCTTTCTTAAGATAAAAGCATGTGAGTGCTCATATATTTTACTCAATTAAGATGAAATTATAATATAAAGGTTTAAATTCTAAGTTTAATCCCAAATACAACTTACATTGCTAGTAGTTATAAATTTTTTCTTGGTACTCATTTTCATTGTTCTCATGAGAAGAAAATTTTAATTGCAGAGAAGGAAAATAAATTGTCTTAGGAAAAAATGAATCACTCTTTGAGGAAATGTAGAATTGGTGTGCTCAAACAAACACTGTTTGATATATTCCCTTTGTTTCAACCCACATAAATTGCAATCTTTCCTACCAAAAGGCAATTAAAATAAGTCTTAACATTATCATAAATTTTGAAAATGCAAGTTAACTATTTAAAAATCTGTATATTTTCTATATTTTTTTCTTGAAAGTCTCACCACAAATAGTGTAAACATATTATTTTCTATTAAAGCAACATCAAAATACATATACACACATGCAGTGGATGAACTTGGATGGAATAATTTATGTAATTTATATAATTTACTAGAGGCCCAGTGCACAAAATTTGTGCACGGGGGGGGGGGTGTGTGTGTGTCCCTCAGCCCAGCCTGTACCATCTCCAATCTGGGACCCCTCAAGGGATGTCTGACTGCCCGTTTAGGCCCGATCCCAGGCAGTCAAACATCCCTCTCACAATCCAGGATGGTGGTTCCCAACTGCTTGCCTGCCTGATTGCCCCTAACCGCTTCTGCCTGCCAGCCTGAACACCCCCTAACCACTCCCCTGCCAGCCTGATCGACGCCTAACTGCTCCCCTGACGGCCTGGTTGCCCCCAACTGCTCTCCCCTGCAGGCTTGGTAGTCGCCCCCAACTGTCCTCCCCTGCAGGCCCAGTCACCCCTAACTGCCCTCCCCTGCAGGCCATATTGTAGTGGCCATCTTGTGTCCACATGGAGGCGAGGCAGCCATCTTTGACCACATGGAGGTGGCCATCTTGTGTGTTGGAGTGATGGTCAATTTGCATATTACCTCTTTATTATATAGAATATATTGGCTCTTTGCACTGACATATCAAATCAGTGTGCCATGTCAGACACAAACAAAAGTGGGCAACTTGGTATATATTCCATGTGGTATGAAATAGAAAAGTTAAAGATGAAGGAAAATGATCATTCAGCTAAGAAATAAAATAAACACCAATGAAATGATCAGTTGAGTAACAAAGAGAGTTCTCAAGTTCTAGCAAGTATTCAGGAACTTAAAACCTATGAAAATAGGGAACAAGCTTCCATTTAAGAAATACAATACAATTGATCAATTATTTGTTATTTATAAATATTATTTATGTTTTCTAGTTCTATTCCTTCCCATTTAGAATCATAACACGGTATACAAGCTGATGATGAATTGTTTCTTATTGAGCAATCACTATTTGTAAGGCAATCCTATCTAATAAAAGAGAAACATGGTAATTAGCCGTAACTTCGCTGCCTTTCCCAATGGCTAATCAGAGCGATATGCAAATTAACTGCCAACCAAGATGGTGGCTGGCAGCCAGGCTACTGACGCAAACAGGAGGCTTGCTTGCTCCAGTGACGGAGGAAGCCAACTTCCCCGCCTGCCGCTGCTGGGCTCTGAGCTGCTCTCTAAGAAACATTGTTACAAATATAGAAGCTAAACAAAACCCCAGAAACCTGCTTTCAGTCAGCCGGGATCTCAGAGCTGGAATCACAACAAAGTTTCAAATACAGAAGGTAAACAAAGCACAGAAACCTGCTTTCAGCAGCCGAGGTCTAAGCTAAAGCTGTCTCTCAGCTCCAGTGACAGGCATAGATGGTAAATAAATCCCAGAATAAAAAAAAAAAGGAAAAAAGGAGCGGTTGGGAGCTTCAGTCACCCGCCAGCCTGAAAACGGCCGTCAGCCCCTCACCCAGACTGGCCAGGCACCCCAGTGGGGACCCCCACCCTAAAGGGGTGTGACCAGCTGCAAACAGCCATCATCCCCTCACCCAGGCTGGCCAGGCACCCCAGTGGGGACCCCCACCCTGATCCAGGACACCCTTCAGGGCAAACCAGCCAGCCCCCACCTGTGCACCAGGCCTCTATCCTATATAGTAAAAGGGTAATATGCCTCCCAGCACTGGGATCAGCAGAGCAGCAAGGCCTCCTGGCCCCTAGAGCAGTGTGACGGGGGCAGTGCCCAAACCCCCTGATCGCACTGCGGCTCTGTGTGTGACAGGGGGCGGGGCCACAACCACCCTATCCGCCCTGCTCTGTTCGTGACAGGGGAAGTTGCCCCAACCCCCTGATCGGCCCTGCTCTGTGCCTGATAGGGGGGAGCTCCCCAACCCGCTGCTCGGCCCTGCTCTTTGCCTGATAGTGGGGAGCTCCCCAACCCCCTGATTGGCACTGCTCTGTGTGTGACAGGGTGCGGCGCCCCAACCCCCCCATGGGCCCTGCTCTGTGTGTGACGGGGTGGAGCCACAACCTCCCCATTGGCCCTTCCCTGAGTGTGACAGGGGGGAGTGCCCCAACCCTCTGATCGGCCCTGCTCTGTGGGTGACAGTGGGTGGTGCCCCAACCTCCCCATCGACCCTGCCTTGAGTGTCACAGGGGGTAGCGCCCCAACCTCCCAATCGGCCTACCCTGAGCGTGACTGAGGGTGGCATCGCAACCTCCTGGTCCGCCCTGCTCTGTGCATGACAGGGGGCGATGCCCCAATTCCCCAATCGGCCCTGCTCTTTGCCCAACCAGGGGCTGCACCTAGGGATTGGGCCAGCCCTCTGCCACCCGGGAGCAGGCCTAAGCCAGCAGGTTGTTTTCTCCCGAGGGGTCCCAGACTGTGAGAGGGCACAAGTGGGGCTGAGGGACACCTTCCCCACCAGTGCACAAATTTTTGTGCACCGGGCCTCTAGTCCTAATATATAAAAACCCTGGGTCGAAAGGATCAGTAAACACTGAGGTTCGACCAACCGAAGTCAGTCCTGCAGTCAGTGCTGGGTTGCTGTGGCAACCCGGCACTGACTGCTTTCACTGCAGGTGTGGTGCCCGAGCACTGACTGCTGAGGGGGCTGCAAATCAGGGCCAGAGAGGGGCCTGAAAAGAGAAGCAGGGACTGATCCATTGCCTCTGTGGCAGCTTTTGATCAGCACTTGCCTCTTTCTCTCCCAGTCTGACCAGCAGCCGTGCCTCCATTTTTCTCCAGGCCTCCACTGGGGCTGCTGATCAGCCCTGCCTTTCTGATCAGTTCCCATTGACAGGCCCAGAGACTCTGACTGGCATAGAAACCAACCAATCAGAAACAAATGTGGATGCTGTGGGGAGCCAATGGCTGCCTAGGAGGCAGAGCTTTTGATGCTGACTGGCATAGAAACTGACCAGTCAGAACCAAATCTGGGTGAACTGTGGGGAGCCAATGGCTGCCTAGGAGGCGGAGCTTTTGACGCTGACTGGCATAGAAACCGACCTATCAGAACCAAATTGGCCAGCAGAGGAGGGCAGTTGGGGGCAAGATCAGGCTAGCAGGGGAGGGCAGTTGGGGGCAACCAGGCTGGCAGAGGAGGGCAGTTAGGGGTGATCAGGCTGGCAGGCAGAGGCAGTTAGGGGCAATCAGACAGGCAGGCAGGTGAGCAGTTAGGAGCCATCAGTCCCAGATTGCGAGAGGGATGTCTCTAATTGGAGAGGGTGCAGGCTGAGCTGAGGGAACCCCACTCCGTGCATGAATTTTGTGCACTGGTCCTCTAGTATGAAATAAGAAAAGAATACTCAGAGGTCATATTTAACTAGGCGTGCAGTGCACGAATTAATGTACCTTGAAAGGAACTGTGGGCCATGAGGCTGTGGTGGGCACAGGGGTGGTTCTCGGCCCATCCTCCTCAAGAGCAGTCCCCTATTTGTCGGCAGCCCCACTCCTGCCATCACTGCTCCCACGTGCTGATGGCGCCAGCTCCGCTTGCACCTGCTGATGGTGCAGAGTGATTGGGGCTGGCACCAGCAGCTGGTACAAGTGGTGGCTACTGCCCCGATCGCCCCTCAGAAGCAGGGGGAAGTGGAGAAGCCGGCAGCTGCAACTCACACCCACTGACAGCACTGAGCAACAGGGACAAGCGCCAGGAGCCAGCAGTGGGTGTGAGAGGCAGCTGCTGGCCCTGATCGCCCCTCAAGAGCAGGGGGAACTGGAGAATCCCTGAGGGGTGATCGGGGCCAGCGCCAGGCGCCAGCAGCAGGTGCAAGTGTGGATGGGACCACAGTGCTCGGAGCCAAGGATTTTCAGTAACCATCAGAGGCTCGCCCAGATGACAGCAACTGGTGCCCCGCCTTGGGCTGGCACTCCCGCTCACCTGCTTCACCATCCTGCCACAGCCGATGCCTGCCATGTTCCGTACTCTGCCGCCTGCTGCCAATGTCCACAATGGTCCACACACGCACCCTGGTGGTCAGTGCACATCATAGCGACCAGTTGTTTGGCCTACTTGCATATTAGGGTTAGGGTTTTATATATATTTATATATATAGGGTAAATATATATATATATATTTACCTCTCTATCTATCTATAGAGAGAGGATGAATTGCTAAGCACCAAGAGAGATAAAGAGAGATGAATATGAAGAGTGTAAGTATGCTATGAAATATTAAATGAAAATAATATTTCAAATTGAGTATTATGAAGAACTTTGGGAATGTGGTGATAATTGAGCTGAACCTGGAAAGATGAATATGATTTGGTGTACAGAGGTTTGGGAATATGGAGCTGAAAAGACATTTCTGGAAACTTTCTCAAGACAGAAATATCAATCACATTAAGGCACGTCAATAGGAAAGTCGATGGAGGCAGTTTGTGGAAACATAGATCGTAAAGAATAATGAGCATTATTGCTGGAAAATAATATTTGAGCCATATTATACATGTAAATAGAGTTTGTTTTAACTCTGTTTTCAGTAGGAATTAACTCTTGGTGTTTTTTGTAGTTTGAATTTTTTATAGGATAGTGGCATGATTTTGCTTCAAGAATTTTAATCTGGAAAAAAATTGTAAAATTCATTAGAGTTGTGAAAGGCTCAAAGTTAGAGACTAGTTGGATGGTCTTCACCATAGTCGGGATTAAGAAAATGCCCTGGGGAGTTCGGAATGAGAAGATTAAAGCAAGTGAAAGGAAAAATACAATGATGACAGAAATTGCAAGACAGGTATGGAACATAAAGGAGTGCTCTATTCACCCCTTGTTCCTTAGAGCTCAGTTTTAGGAGGCCCAGCTTTGATAGTTTTCTCCCTTAACTCTGCTTTCACCACCAATGAAGGCCTAAAAACCTCTCAAGCCTCTAAATTTTGATGATAAATCATTGATTATTAGATCTATTGAATGTCAGATCCAAAACGAACCTCATTTATCAATTAGGTATCTCCCATTTTTATTTTTTAAGACATTTTTATTGATTTCAGAGAGGAAGGGAGAGGGAGAGAGAGAAAGAAATATCAATGATGAGAGAGAATCATTGATCAGCTGCTCCTGCACACCTCCCACTGGGGATCAAGCCAGCAACCCAGGCATATACCCTTAACGGGAATCAAACCCATGACCCTTCAGTCCATTCTCCATGACCCTTCAGTATGCATGCCAAACCTCTATCCACTGATCCAAGCCGGCTAGGGCATCAGTGTCTCCTATTTTTAGGTAAGAACACTGAGGCTCAGAGAAATTAAGTAACTAATTAGCGATCACACAGCTAAACAGCTAATTACTGTCAACTCTCTAATGAAAACCTGAATCACCAGCCTTGGCAATCTAGTGCTCCTATTAGTCTATATGTGCCTTGCCTGTAGCCTGCTTCATTATGCATCTGATTTATCAAGGGACCTGTGAAGTGGGAAACAGAAGCAGTGTTTGGAAGCGTCCTTGGGAAAAGTCTGTGTAAATACAAAACTCAGCATGCAGCTGACACACAGATGTTAATTATAAGGATGATACTTAGCTTCCACCCACCTGATGGGACTGATGTAAATATTGATAAATCACCTCCATTTGTAAGTCCATGTTTTTGGAAAAACTATTATGGAGACAAATATGTTATGTTTATGAGGCAGTTATGCTTCAAGTGCCCCTTGAATTGTTTCCCCAAATCATTCTTTAAGAAGACCAGGGAGACAGCAGCCATCAGTATCAAGCTTACACCACTCAGAAACAGGCATAATACCTGCAAATGAGCCACAGTGTGGCCAGCTGCAGTTAGGTGAATTATAGGTAAGAATAGGATACTGTAGCATATAAATTCAAATTATATTCAACAAAGAAAACTCTATTTATGTGGACTTAAACAATGGTTGGACCTAATGCAAACATAGTGGTCTCTGAATTTGCCAGGATTATTTGGCTTTTTTTTTTTTATTCTGCCAGATCCATGCTAAATATAGTTACAAGGGTAACCTCCTCTCTACTTTGAAGGAAGGCAGACAGGCTGCCAGAGCACCACATGTAAAAGGCCTAATTGAGGGGAGGGATGATTTAGTCATCTCCGCCTGGAGACTTTCTGTACTCATTGAAAGTACAAACCTACTGCATCTCCACACAGCTGAGTCAGCAAGACTTCGTGGTCAACAGTGTCTACAGATGCTACTTCACTCAGAATTCACAAAGGTGAAGTGTTTATTGAAAGAGGACTCTATGCATAAACCCAAAATTAGCTACTAGTTGCCAATGAATGGTCCTTTCGTCTCACGCTCCTGTATCCCAAACTGAGCATGTCTTTTGCAAAAGCATGTAGGACCCAGGACATACCAGAATACCTCAGAGTCTCACTGCCCTGAATTTAAATTCTGGGTTTCTGCCATTTACAAGCTTTGCACTCTGTGATACAAAATTACTAAGCTTGATTTTCTCCTCTGTAAAAAGGGGCTAAAAGTAAGTATCTTGTATATTTGTTATGAAGACTACATGTAAAATGTCTAGCAAAAAAGCCTAATACACAGTAGACACTCAGAAAATTGTAGTAAATTATAGCTGCTTTTATCACTCAGGATTTTATTGCAGTAGGGACCCTCAGCTCCTAAATATTATTTGGCGTTCTTTTCTTATGATCTACATATAACCAATTAGGAGAATCATAAATCTGGAAGTGATAATAAAACACCATCTTATTTTATTTCCTTATCTCTAGGAGATAAACATTGCTATATTAGTGGAATTAGATCTGCATGCCAAGTTATCACAATAGGTTGCTTTGTAATTTGAGAGAAAGAAAAATAAAGCCACCTATGGAATTGTGACACTAAATTATTCAAATTCATGGATTCATTTGATCCATTGTTTTTTAAATGAAGAGAATTGGAATTAAGTCATCAATAGGCCACAGTTCATGGTTTTGGGGAAGTAAAAATTTAGCAGGGGAAGCAGAAAGTTAAACAAAAAAAACAACTGTGTGTGTGGAGAGAGAGAGAGAGAGAGAGAGAGAGAGAGAGAGAGAGAGAGAGAGAGAGAGAGAGAACAGAGAGGTAGAGGGAGAAAAATAATAGAATGACTTGCAAAGTTTTATGAAAACACTTAAGATGGAGCAAGTTCCTGTTCAGACACCAATTCTTTAAACCACCCTTGTTAGCATACTGTTTAAAATTTTTTTTCTGATACAATTTTAGAAATACAACCTCCAAACAATTAGCTATGTTTACTCAATTTCAATTATTTCTATTTTAGAAAACCTAAAATTATCCCTAATTGGGGAATTCAGTGAACAATGAAAGAACACAGTTGAAAGGAACCCAAAAATATCATGAGTTAACTGCAGAGATATTTACTAAGCAATTAACATTAAGAGTTTAGTAGTCCATGTCTGTACAACAAAAGGCATTCTTGTTAATTGTCCTTTCTGTGTCCCTGCTAGATTTCATCTGGTCAAACCCCATTAGATGATTGCAATGGCCCTGCGTCTCTGATTCTCTGGGCTTCTGGAAGGCCTTGCCATGACTGAAGAACCCCACTGGTTCATCTTTCTGTTGAATCATGTTGATGATGCTGGCTATAGTGGCTGCTGGTCAGAAGTGGCCACTCTGCCTCACTTCCAGGATCTCTACTGGGCTCTTCTGACTCCTGGAAGCCCTCAAAGAGGTCTACTTGTCTATTCTCTGAAAGTAGAATTATTTTTCCAGTAAGACCCAAGAAGGTCTTTTAGAAAACTGTCTTCCCAGGAAGCTCAATTAATGGTCTGTCACTGGTTCTGTTTACCACTTCAAAACTGCCTACACATTGCCAAAAAACCAGTAGCCTTAAGTTGTGTTTTACCACGCATTCGAAATCTTCAAATGCTTTCCTGTCCTCTAAAGGTGGGCTACAGACTCCAAAAAACAAAAAGTCCTTGTTATCTGAGAACATTTATAATAAGAAAAGCTACGTAAAGGAAATTGCTTACAATAAGGGTGAAATTATTAAATCTAAAGAGATCAAGTGATATTTTTATCTCAAAAATAAAACCAAAGATGTTTGTTTTATTTTATAGTAAATAACATCAAAGTATAATTTAAAATGTACCTAATTCTTAAAATGAACAAAAAATTTTAAAAAATCAATCATATGTTATATGAATGCTATCAATGACATTTTCTTCTTTTTATATGTTATCTTTATGACAGGATTATAAGAAGTGCAAAAATATCTGGTGTCTTCACCAATTTCCCCAGGGGCTTCTGCTAATTGATAATCAAATCATTCTCTTCATTATCCTTGTTATTTTCCCTTAATCAGTGTTACTATGTCAATTTTAATTTGTAAGTAATTTTCCATATGGTTTGATCAACTTTCTAATACAGTATTGCAAAATCAGCATTTTTATTTGTAACTGATAGTGATTATAATTGCATTGTATTATTTAATGTTTCCAATATTAAAAGTCAGTAAGATGATAAGTACAGCAGAATACAATAGTCCCCCCTTATCTCTAGGAGATATGTTCTAAGACCCCTAGTGGATGCCTGAAACCATGGATATTACTGAGCCCTATACATACTGTTTTCCCCTATACCTACATACTAGTATACATACCTATAATAAAGTTTAATTTATAAATTAGACAAGCTGAGGGGTGGGAGGGAAAAAAAGAGATTGACAACAATAAGTATCAATAAAACAGAACAATTATAAATATACTATAATAAAAGTTACATGAATGTGGCATTATTAAATAAAATGTACAAGCATTGCACCAGCATCGATCTGATAACTGAGAAGGCTACTAGGTGAATAATGGGTGGTACCATATACAGCATGGATATGCGGGGTAAAAGGAGGATTTACGTCCCCAACAGGATGCAACAAAATGGTTCAAAATTTCATCATGTTACTCAGAATGGTGTGCAGTTTAAATGGTGTGTATTACTTTGTTCTAAATTGAGAAATTAATCTTATAAAGTGTCAGTTGACTTTGGGTGGGCACATGGTACACTATACATAGAAAACCACACCTGAAACATATACAATCATCTTGACCAATGTTACCCCAACAAAACAAACAAAAAACAAAAAGAAAGAATGGGGTGAGAGTAAGGAATAACTTGGAACATATCATAAATACTCAGACTCCAACTTGGAGTCACAAAGGAAGTGACTCTCCAGCATTATTAATTTCCTGATCATTGTTTCTTTGGCTACAAAGTAACTAGTTCAAAAGCCTGTCAGCCTAGTGTCCGAAAGTTCAAATGTGATATAAAAACCTTTACAGGGATAGGAATTATTACTTTGAGCATTATGTACAATCCCTGGATTTTTAAGTATGATATTATAATTTACAACAAGAAATGTATATATTTGGCCTTTATCCCATTCCAGGCATAGAGCTCCTAAAACCATTACAATTTCCTTAAGTGTTGAGAGCAATCATGGTGTCTTTTGTTATGTATTTTTGGAAAGCCCATAGGTAACTCAAAGATGGAGGCTGGAGATTGATTTCATCACTGATGGTCAATGATTTAATTAATCATGTCTATGTAATAAAGCCTCAATAAAAAACCCAAAAAGACAGGGTTCAGAGAGCTTCCAGGTGATGAACATGTGGAGGGATTCTGGGAGAGAGCAAGAAAGCTCTGTTCCTTCCCACATGACTTGCCCTATGTATCTCCTCACCTGGCTGTTCATCCCTGTCCTCTTATCATATCCTTTAATAAACTGGTAAACATAAGCAGGTGTTTCCCCAAGTTCTAGCAAATAATTGAATCCCATGGGAGAGATGGCGATGGGAACCTTTGATTTGTAGTCAAGTTAGATAGAAGTTGTGGCTAACCTAGGGACCTACTTCTTGTGATTGATATTTGAGATGGGGGGCAATTTCTTGGAACTGAGCCCTTAACCTGTGAGATCTGACACTATCTCTAAGTATATAGTGTTAGAATTTAAATTGAACTAGGTGTCCCAGAATTACTTAATGTGGAGGAGGGAGAAGCAAAAACAACCATACATCTGATGTCAGAGTGTTGTGAGTGTGGTAGTAGAGTGAAAGTAAAGGAGAAACACAGGAGAACTGGGTTTTCCATATAGTAAGTGAATGCTTCTTATCTGAAATCTTCATGCAGAAAACCCCATTCAACAGGGATCCCTTTCAACTCTACATTAGACTAAAAATACTTAGGTACATTTTACTATAATTTAAACGTAATGACAGACAATGAATAAAACGGAGTATTACTAATTATGTTTATATTCTCTTTTTTTAGCATATAAGTGCTTTTCTCTTGGTTATATACATAAGAGATTATTGGGTCATACGAATGCAATTTAGGTGTATATAACTTTGAATAAATTATATCATACTAAACAAACTATTTTTTAACTTGCTTTTGTTTTTATTTTATTTTTTTATTGCTTAAAGTATTACACAGAGTAGTACATATGTCTCCTTTTTTTTTCCCCTTTGACATTCTCCCGGCCTCCCCTACCCGCCAGTGTCTTGTGTCTATTGGTTATGCTTATATGCATGCATACAAGTCCTTCAGTTGATCTCTTACCCCCACCCCCACTCGCCCCCCAACCCTCCCTGGCCGAATGGATTAGAAAACTGTGGTGCATTTACACAATGGAATACTATGCTGCTGTAAAAAAAGAAGGAATTCTTACCATTTGCAACAGCATGGATGGAACTGGAGAGCATTATGCTAAGTGAAATAAGCCTGTCAATGAAAGAAAAATACCACATGATCTCATTCATTTATGGATAATAAAGACCATTATAAACTGATGAACAAAAATAGATACAGAGGCAGAGCAGCATCGAACAGACTGTCAAACTAACATGCTTTAATCATTGAAGAATAAGTAATAGGCAAATTTCCATGTTAAATTTTATCATTTATCATATTCTTCTCTTAATATCTCCTCACTTTCTTAGAGATAACTCTAACATTTGTCCCTGTAACAATGAATAAAGAATGTCATAAAATATCTATTAACAAAAATATAGAGCTTATACTGTCAGGTATTGCACATTTAATGCAATTTAAAGGAAATCTGAGAAAGAAGTAACCAATTAACATGTAATTAAGCATTTTATGAGTAAATAATTATTGGAACTATTAGCAATTACAATAAATTACCCCACAATACCCCAAATGATAAAATACTCAGGGAGCAAATGCGAAATAAAAAATGCAATTCTAAATATTATTGTTTTCAAGTAGCATTTTTAATATAAATAATAAAATGAGTAGAAATTGATTAAGCAGTTATCTCAACTTTATAGCTTGTTGTTCTGAACTTAGGTCAAAATATAGCATCAAGCATATTTTAAACTAGTGCCCTGGTGCACGGATTCATGCACATTGAAAGGAAATTAATTAGAAGGTGGCCAGTGGGGCAGGACTGGGAGAGACAGGCTGGACATGCCCTAGAGCCAACCTCCCGTGGTCCCTCCCCAGCCAGCCGCACCTGGGGTGGCACCAGGGTTCAATGGGTGTCTGTGGAGTGAGTGGGGTCCCTCTGGCAGGTGGGGCCCCTCGGCCTGGCCTGTGGGGATCAAGCCTTGAAACCGGCTCTCTGACATCCCCTGAGGGGTCCCAGATTGCGAGAGGGCGGTTCTCAGATGATGCACCCTGGAATGGGTTTCCCTTCTTTCTGGTTCTGGGGTGTGTCACCTGAGAACCACCACTGCCAAGTCACTGCAGTTTGGCAGCTCCTGTGTTGAGCGTCTGCCCCCTGGTGGTCATTGCTTGTCATAGTGACCAGTAGGACAATCAGATGGTCGCTTAGCCTTTTGTATATATAGATGTGTATAAATAAACACACATGTACACACACATTCATTTTAAGCTTTTTTTGAGTACAGGAATTCATCTCTATCAGGTATCTTTCATTTGCTATTCCTCTGCATAGGTCATTAAATTTCACCAATTGATGGCCACAATGGTTAATTTTATGTGTCTCTTTGGCTAGGCTACAATACCTAAATTTTGATCAAACACAGGTTGCTGTGAAGGTATTTTCATGAGATTTACATTTAAATCATTAGATTTTTTTCATAGAGCAGGCTGCCTTCAATAATGATGAGACTTCTGAAAAATAATATAAATAAAGCTGTTTTAAAATGGAGTCTGAGCTGCCAGCCCAGAGGAACTGCCTTGAAAGTCTTATTTCTCAAATGTTTGGGAAGTTAAAAATTGGGCAAAATAACTCTTGGACTCAGCCTAAAGCAGCACTTTATTCCAAACAATTGTTTGTTGTAACGACAGGACTGAAAATTAAAGACATTGTTTAGAATTAGCATCACTATGTTCGCTTATCTGTGCCTATAGAAATGACTTCCTTTTTTTTTAGTCTTCACCCGAGGGTACTTTTCCATTGATTTTTAGAGAGAGTGGATGAGGGGGGTGCAAGGGAAAGAGAGGGGGAGAGAGAGAGAGATTAAACATCAATGTGAGAGAGACACATCAATTGGTTGCCTCCCACAGGTGCCCCGACCTGCCCCAACCCAGGGCGGAATGGAGCCCCTGAGTGAGGTACATGCCCTTAACCGGGGATCTTTCAGGTAGAGGCCATATGCTCTATTCACTGAGCAAAATGGGCCGGGCTAGGGCAAAATGATTTCCTTTTATTAATGTAATTTTTCCTTTTCTCTTCTCATAAATACCCCCTATCTTAATCAGAACACTTGTTGCCTCTCACTTTGGTCTTTTATTTTCAGGTTAAGATATTTGGCCGATCAGTTGACGGCTTTAATTGGAAAGGCTGACATCCTGGAGAAATATGAAATTAACTGCCTTCAGATTTGAGCTGCAACATCAACTCTTCCCAGGGTCTCCAGCCTGCTGGTCTACCTTACAAATTTTGTACTTGCCAGAATCTACCATAATCATTTGAACTTGTTCTTTAAAATCAGTATCTATCTCTCTCTACATTTATAGCAGTGGTTCTCAACCTTGGCTGCACATTGGAATCACCTGGGAATCTTGTTAAAATCCTGATTTCTGGGCCTCATCCTCCGGAAATTCTGTTTCTTTGTTACTAATGATGAGGCCCAGAAATCAGGATTTTAACAAGATTCCCAGGTGATTCTAATGTGCAGCCAAGGTTGAGAACCACTGATATATATTCTCTAAGCTCTTTTTCTCTAGATAACTCTAACATACTGGCTTAGTTAGAGTTCTTTAATTAACAGTGAAGAAACAAATTATAATACCATAATATTCTAATAACACCAGGTTCTGTGCCACTCTCTGAACTACTTCAGATTTTTTTAAGTCATCACAAATGACATTATGAAACAAAAGTAGGCAAAGCTAAAAGGTTTGTTCGGCTGCTCCACCTCTGTACCCCATCCCAAAATGATTTTTTGAGATTCAATCTATAAAATCAAACCCAGGAAGGTTGCAAAACTTAGTATGGTTATTATCAACTATTTCCTATGTAGCATTTTTTGATATTACAACTAATACAGGATTACTCTGCAATATTAACATGTCTTACTACTTTCAATGGACAGCAATATATTGCTTAATTGTAGCACATAAATTGAGATAAAATAAGATTCTAACAGCCCCATTTTTGTTAGAAAAGCTTTTGTCAATTGTTCCCAATATATATTATTTATGTTCATTTTATAAACACCTAAAAAGCATGAAATTAAAATTGCCCTGATACTCCTAAAAGATTTTTCTCACTGTTATAAGAAAAAAGTAAACTATATATTTTGTCATTACAAAAATAACTAATATTTTCACATTGAAGTCCATTCCCTCTTCTGGTTTTTACCTGAATTAGGTTACCTGATATGCACAGGCTCCAAAGAAACATTTCTGCTTTCTCCTGGGTCATTTGCTCCTGTGCTGCCTTCAGGAGATTTTGTTGTTTTGTTTTCATTCTTGAGACAGGGAATGATGTTCATTGTCTTCAGGTTCGAGTTTGCCTCTGGCCATGTAAATTCTCTAATCCAATATCCAGGCATAACTACTTCCAGCAGTTACTAAGCAAAACAAAACTTGCTTTTATTAAAATCCATTATCGCAGTTAAAATAAAATAAAAAGTATTCATGCTTATTCTGATATGTTTACTTCAAAGCATGATTGTTTCAGTTAACATATTGACTAAAATTTAAATTTATGTTTCCTGGCAAATATCTTTGAAAGGTAATTACCCCTTATGTACTTTAAACAACCAAAAAGAATTTGGTAAATTTGTTCCATATGTCAAGGGGCTGTCCTAAAAGTTCTAATATCTAAATGTCGTGGTTTTTCTCGGTATAAACAATAGAATTTTATGGAGAACTTCATGATAATGTAAATGATGCTACGTAATTTAAGCCAATAAATTGAACATGATGAGTTCACTCCCAAATGAAATTCCTGTACCAGTTACGATACTTTTGAATAGAAAAAACTACGAAAGGAAAGTTGAAAGAGGTTTAAGAAAAACTCAGGCATGCCTTTCCTTGATCAAATATAAAGCTTGGGCACTGGGAGGTAGAAAACTTTAAGCATGATAATAGAATAAAATGTATTAGAGTGTAATAAAAATATGGTATCACTCTAAGGTTTGATTTTTCTCTCTCTCACTAAATATAAGAATATCCACAAGAGTTACCACTAGGTACAATGAATGTTCCCATTTTATTGATGATGCAACTGAGAAACAAAGGTGGTTAAGTTGCTCAATGAATACAGCTAGTGAGCATCAAGACCAGAATTTGTCTCAGGCATTCTGACCTCAGAGTCTTACTCTAAAAAGGGTTTATAAAATTCATTAGAGCACTACTATAGGAAAAGTTGAAGACACAAGTTTTTTTTTGTTGTTTTTTTTTTTTTGCATTCAGATACATCACAGGTTTCTTATTTTCTTAGGATAAAGTGAGATAACAAATAAAGTAACCTCCAGACTTTCAAGTCATAAATGTTACCATATCACCAATTAGGCTACAGATACTTAATAACACCCACGCAGCAATAGCTCAGCCAGGTGGGTTATACCTGGAGGCCGCTTGCTAGAATGACTTTCACTGGTAACCTTTGGGGCTCAATGCAGATACAACAGGGTACGGTCAGCAACAACAGGTGGGTTTCATCTTTCAGTAAAATGGAAAACTTCTTAAAATGGCTGTGTGGATGTTTAATGGCAGTACTGCAAAGCCAGAACCTTCTCTTAAATATATCCAATAGAAAACTTTCTCTCAGCTAGCTTCTGCACTGTCCCCTATTAAAAGTATGGATATTCTTATTCTTTTTTTTTCTTCTTTTTCTTTTTTTTTAAAATTCTTATTCTTGAGGCTTCTCTCTTATTGTTGACTAATTAATGTGCAGAATCTACAGCAGTCTTTATTTTCTAATAAAATGATATTCTCTTGTTATGACAATAAGTAAACTCCCTTAGCTAGAGTGGAAAATAAGAATCCCATGCTAAATACTGAATGTTGGATCCTATGCTAAAGTAAATCATCTATATTATAAAAGGCCTGTGGTTGTAACGCCGTAACGCTATAATGACCAGTACATCAATGGGCCTTGCGGCGCAGCGGGTCTGGGGTCCCACGGCAGCACAGCGGATTCTGGGGGTCCTGCTCCCACAGTGGCGCAGCAGGTCTGGGGTCTCACACAATTGCATGCACTGGGCCTCTAATATTAGAATAAAATACCATTCATTGCAAAGGAATTCTAAATGGAATAAGTATTAATTAGCTTGAGTTACACTTTTGTTTATATTTTAACTAGAGGCCCGGTACATGAAATTCGTGTACAGGAGCGCAGGGTGGGGGGGGGGGGAATCCCTCAGCCTGGCCTGCACCCTCTCCAATCCGGGACGCCTCAGGGCTGCTAGCACCTAACTGCTCACCTGCCTGCTGGCCTGATCACCCTAACTTCTCTCTCCTGCTAGCCTGATCCCTCTAACTGCTCTCCCCTGATGGTCTGATACCCTTAACTGCTCTCCCCTGCTGTCCTGATCCTCCTAACTTCTCTCCTCTGCCTGCCTGATCACCTCTAACTGCCTCTGCCTCAGCCCTGCCACCATGGCTTTATCCGGAAGGACAAACGGAAGATCATCTGGAAGATGTTCAGTCTAATTAGCATATTACCTTTTTATTAGTATAGATTCGACCTTGTCCTAAAAATGCAGGTTGTTAGCAGGTTTTCCTATCGTGGAAAGGGAGCCCTCAGTAGCATCCTGGGTTCTGACCAGGGCTTATGCACTTGTGCTTTATCTCAGCAGATGAGATTCCTAGATGACTCTTGGATGTACCTTGAACATTTCTATCGATTTTGCCAAATCATCCTCCAAAAATGTTGAACCACTTTAAACTCCCACCAGCAACCATGCATGTGCCCTCTGTCCTACTTTGATGCCAGTATCATTGATTTCCCTCTAGAAGCTTCCCTCCCCTCAGCGCGGACTGCTTGGCACCTGAGCCAAACTCACTGTTCAGCCCAGGACTTGATTTCCCGAGATGGAATTATGGAGGAGGAAAAATAGTTTTCCTCTACCCTTCTGAGTTCTTAGCAGAGGCCCTTGTAATGAAAGACAGATTACCAAGAGAAAAACCAAAGTTCATTAACATGTGTACCTCGTGTATATGTGGGAGATCCCAGGGAAAAATGAATAACTCCCCAAGGTGGCTTAGAATCCAGATTTAAATACCTTCTTCCTAGGGAAAGGGGACGGGACATGTAGGCCTCTTAGAGGAGAGTACATGATTTTTAGGAAAGATGAATGGGGGTGGGGGAGATAGTTTGTAACAAAGTTTGGGTGTGATGTCAACTTCTAGTCTCCTGTCCTGTGACAGGAGTCAGTCTTCACTGGCTGATGGCACTTTTCCCATCAAGGGAACCTTTTGGGGGGGTCCGATTTTAGGCAGATCAGGAGACTTCAGTGAAAACCTCTCCTTGCATTTGCTGTTTTTCAAGCATCTGCAGGTCAAGATCATCAATATAACAACATGGCATATGTTGGGGTGGCCTGTTCTCTGACCTTCAGAATAAACCCAACAAAAGCTTTTTTCCTCTCTTAGATGACAGTATTCTGACCAGACCTTCCTGGGAGTGATCATAACATACCCTGTGCTTGTAGAAAGGGGTGGGCCATATCACTACATAAATCAGGGTTAGTTTTCTCATCTTGTGGAAAGGGAGATAAAGTTATGATAGTTTACCTCCCTTTCCACAGGTTTCCTGCTGGTTTGTGTCTCTGCTGCAGCCCCAGTGGCCCCCGCGCTTCTGCGGCCTTGGGGCTAGGGGTTGCTGGGGGCCGGGCCCCCTACAGGCTGTGTCTCTGCTCTTCCAGCCCCAGCACCCCCGTGGGGCTTGGGGCTGCTGGGTGCTGGGCCCCGCTGCAGGCTTGTGTCTGCTCCTCTGGCCCCAGCATCCCCAGCAGCCCCAGAGCCTCTTCGGCCACCGGGCTTGGGGCTGCTGGGTGCCGGCCCCCCTTGCGGGCTGTTTCTGCTACTCTGACCCCAGTGGCCCCAGTGCCTCTGGGGCATGGGGCTTGGGGTTGCTGGTGCCAGCTCCCCTGCAGGCTGTGTCTCTGCTCCTCCGGCCCCAGCGGCCCCAGCGCCGCCACGGCTGCAGGGCTTGGAGCTGCTGGGTACCCGGCCTCCTTGAAGGCTTGTGTCTCTGCTCCTCCAGCCCCAGCACTGAGGTGGGGCTTGGGGCTGCTGGGTGCCAGCCCCCCTGCAGGCTGTGTCTCTGCTCCTCCATCCCAGTGGCAGCGCTGACCAAGCAGGCCCAGAGGCCCTCCACCAGCGGGTTGGTGCAGGACGCCTGCATCCTCGCCAGGCTTCGCTCCGCCACTTGGAGCCTACCTATGCAAATTAGCCGCCATCTTTGTTGGTGGTTAATTTGAATATCGCACTGATTAGCCAATGGGAGACGTAGCGAAGGTACGGTCAATTACCATGTTTGTCTCTTATTAGATAGGACTAGAGGCCCAGTACACAAATTCGTGCACCATTGGGGTCCCTCGGCCTGGCTTGCGGGATGGGGCCAAAACTAGCTCTCTAACATCCCCTGAGGGGTCCCGGATTTTGAGAGACCCCACTGATGAACCATCGGGGATGGGGAGAGATGCAAGAGTTGGCCAGTCAGGGAGGGACCATTGGAGGACTCCAGGGTGTGTCCAGACTATCTCATCCAGTCTCGATCAGCCAGATCCCAGCAGCAAGCTAACCTACTGGTTGGAGCATCTACCCCCGGTGGTCAGTGCATGTCATAGCAACTGGTCAACCAGCCTACTGTCTCCCCCCTGGTGGTTAGTTCACATCATAGCGAGTGGTTGAGTGGCCTTAGCATATCATTAGCATATTACGCTTTGATTGGTTGAATGGATGACCGGACACTTAGCATATTAGGCTTTTATTATATAGGATAACTATTTTATCACTGATTGCTAGCTTAATTAACTATGTGGAAAACATGCATTGCACCTCATTTTTGCCCAAGATTTACAAATAACATTTTTTGTGTGTTTAGAAATATCATTTCAGCGCCTGAGTCATTTCTTACAACTTTTCAAGTTTTTCCTCTTAAAATGACAGGCCTGCAACTCAGTTCCTTAATATGATGAAAACCTACATTCCAAAAAATAAGTGGTGAAAGTGATGAAAGGAAGTGAAAACAGAATATTTAAAATGGAAATCAGATGCTTGTTGCTCTATCTATTGCCTGCAAGTGTTTGTTTGTTTGTTTGTTTGTTTTAAATAGTTTTGTGTGTTTAATGACTACCAGATTCTCCCTAGGGAGTCATATATCTGCAATCCTGACCATACACTTTTCTATGGATCCAACTAGAGCACAAAAAGTGAAGCACAGAAGTCTCTCAGTAAGTACTTATTATATTAAATAAAGAATAACTTTTTCCTTCAAAAATAGGGCTTTACTTGAATTTAGTGCAAAAGTATGTAATTTTATGTAAAGAAAGTTAAATCATAGGATCATAAATTTTAGAAGTGAAAAGAAACTCCTTAATTTCTTTATTAGTGCCCAAGATAGTTTTAGATTATTGGAGAAAGGCACACACTGAGAGAATCATAATTTGCTCTCAACTGTTGGTTTGTTTCTTAGTTATGTGCATTTTTCTGATATTTTAAAATTCAAAGTTTCCTTTCCATTCACATTGGAATGACTCTCCAGTCTGCTTACCAGATGCTTTTCAGACTAGCCCTTGTCCAAACTCAGTGTGGAAGTATCATCAATTGTTATCAGGCCCCTTTCTGTTTCTTCTTTTTTACTTTAACTAGAGGCCTGGTACATGAAATTCATGCACTTGGGGGTGGTGTGTGGGGGGGTGTTCCTCAGCCCAGCCTGCACCTTCTCCAATCTGGGACCCCTTGGGGGATGTCCAACTGTCGGTTTAGGCCTGATCCCTGTCGTACATCCCTCTCACAATCTGGGACTGCTGGCTCCCAACCACTCACCTGCCTGCCTGCCCCTAACTGCTTCTGCCTGCCTGCCTGATTGCCCCCTAACCACTCCCCTGCCAGCCTGATCAACACCTAACTCCTCCCCTGCTGGCCCAGTCGCCCCCAATTGCTCTCCCCTGCTGGCCATCTTGTGGCTGTGGGAACCGCCATCTTTGAGGATGGGGCAGCCAATTAGCATATTCCCTCCTTATTGGCTGTGGGCGCTGCCATCTTTGTGACAGCATGAGGGTCAATTAGCATATTCCCTCTTTATTAGATAGGATTAAAAATTCAGTGTCTCCCAATTATTAGACATTTTAGCAACTTTCTCAATAGGAAAATTATGGCTCAATCTCAACAGAATAATGCATATTTCAGGGAGAAAATTCTAGGACTTTTCAAATAGAACACATCCAGAGATCTCACCTAACTCAAACTATATATTTTTTATCTTTAAATATAATGGCTGAATTGAAGAATTGCTAGTATGACATTTGAGGACCTACAACAAATACGTTAATCCATCTGACTGTTATTATACCAAAAGTTTCATTCCTGTGAATTTTTATAGTTTTTAAAATATATTTTTTTATTGATTTCAGAAAGGAAGGGAGAGGGAAAGAGAGATAGAAACATCAGTGGTGACAGAGAATCATTGATCAGCTGCCTTCTGCACACCCCCTACTGGGGATGTGTTGCCCTGATGGGGAATCAAACCATGACTTCCTCTTTCATAGGTTGACACTTGAACCACTGAGCTGTGCCAGCCAGATGAATTTTTTATACCTTTAAAATGCAAACATATGAGACTGGTCATATCTGCAAACATGTTAATTATCCTTTAAAACCTTATTCGGGGTTACTAATCCTTTGAAACTAAGCCTGAGACTCAAAGCAGTTACCCCAGTGTGTAAGGAAGAGAATAGCACTAATAGTTTAAGTTTATCAAACATAAATATCTATTTACATGAGCTAGATTTCAGTGCTTTCTCCTCATACTCCATAAGCCTTTTGTACAATTTTATGGGACTTACACATATCGCTGTTACATGAGTGTTTTATTCTCCCCGAGAGCATGTGTCCTCTGTGTACGTAGGTACTGTGTGATGCTTCCATTTGTCTCCTCGCGTTCTATTCAGTACTTTGCATGAAGAAAATGTTCCTTTTATGTTTGTCTATTAAATTTGCTTTGAGCCATCATTACATTTGGTAACTACACTCTTTGGTCATATTCAGAATGAAAAAGGAGCAAGCAATAGTGCATGGACTTCAGCTAATTCATTGCAGAAGCACCCATATTCTAAAACAAATCACCCACAATGTGTAGAAACATCGATTTTGCTGGTTTACTACTTCTAGACACAATTAAAAAGGAAAAGACAAGTAAATCTGACATTTTTGTGTGTGCTGCAATTTTGACCCATGAAGCTCTATACTTTCACCAGCAAACTTTGCAAATCACCAGTTTCTGGTTTTGTTTAATATGCCCAAATCAAATTTACCAGAAAACTTTGACCCATTCCAGCACATCAGGCACAAAATGTCTCTTTGATCTTTTTGCCACTTAAGAAACATCTGCATCTTTGTAAAAGCTTAGCAGGACGAGCCAAAAGAACGAGAACGGATGCAGCCACATGCAAGAAGATAGAATTGTTAGGGGAACCCACTCCCCTTGTTAGAATCCCAGAGAACCAAAAGATGGTTGGCAGCATCTAGAGCTTATAAACACTGAGTAATTTCCAACGGTTCAACTTCAGGGTTGCCCATCCCATCTCCTTATTGTACAAGACACCCTGTTACCAATGTCAAAGGAGAGTATTGGAGAATTATTTTTAAAGTTTTCTAAACATTCACTACACAAATGAGGAAACGCACAACCAAAATTGTTCTGACCTGTATTTTGCCCTTTTCTAATGTTTTAAGATAAAATTTAGATCTTTCTTTGTCAAAATCCTTCTCTTGTGGTTTATTCAGTCTGACAGGGAAGGCTCAACATACATCTCTATGCATGTGATAAAAATGGTCAGCTACTGCATCTGCCTCCCTGACAAGGCTCTAAGCCCCCTAAGCACACTTCACAGCTCCTGTCATATGTTTGAGCAAAACTGAACTTGTTTTGTTCCACATAAATGCTCAGAGTACTCATTTTGAGCAGAATGTTGCAAATGAAGAGATGAAGCTTCCAAGATTTGCTCAGATACGCTGGTTAAGAGAGCCCATGAGGGCCAGCTCGCAGACCTGGGAAGGGTTAACCTTCACCTCCCGCTTCTGCTGCTGTTCTGAGGTTCACTTTCCCAAACAGGTGGAAATGGACCGCTGAGCAAAAGCAAAAGCAAAGTGGCAGATGACAGACAGCAGAAGTTTTCAATCATAGCCTCATCCAGGTTTCTAGCACATGTTATAGATTGAGTGTTCTGTGAAGCCCAAAAGGCATGAACTGAACCGAAGGTTAAGCCAACACTCTGGATGGTTTATTGAAAACATTCCCAGGTCTTGGAAATATATCCTAATATAAATTCCTATCATTTATGGAAAAGCCAGACAAACCAATATGGTCTGGGAACCAAGTGCCTTCCCTTTAGTTAGAAAGGCAGAGAAGTTAGTCTCGACAGTACATATTTGTGAATACTAATCATATAGAATATCCTATACAATTCTAAATTGTCATGCACATGTATACATATATGTATTTATGCAGTTAAGATAGCACAGGCTGGGAAGCAAAAGATTCTAACCAATGCTCCCCTCCTCAAGGAAGGCCATGAAATGATTTCTGAGGTGCCTCCAAATTCTAAATTATATTGTTATTTCATTTTATTCTGATCAAATTTTTTGAAGTATATTTTAGGTACAATAAACTGCATGCCAGTTCTCAAAGCGTGGTCAAGGGACCCATGAAAAATTCAAGGGTTTTGCAAGGTCAAACTATTTCCATAATTATATGAAGACATTATTTGCCCATTAGTACAAGTATGCTAATGGAATATGTGCATAGGTATTCTTACTAGTATGTTTACTAAAATCTAATATTAGCCCATATATGTATTTTTTTCATGTATTAACTCAATGGTTTTTTTTAGTACTTACATTGTACTATTATTGTCACTAGTTATACTTGTAATCTTTGTAAACTAATTATCATGTAGTAAATCTTACTTTGAAATTCTACAGTTATCTTTGTACCTACATGAAAACACAAAAAGAAGTCTGGATTTGTATATTTTTATGTTTTTGAAAAATATTGAAATTTTTAAGTATTACCTAAAACTTATTATTTTAGAATGTAATAATAATTTATTTTGAAATACAATAAATATATTTTCTTATAGTTAAGAAATGATTATTGGCTTAAAAAGTATAAGATTCATTTTCTCAACCCACAGATGCACTGTCTATATCTAAAGATGCTGAGGAATGCAAACTTTCATACAAGAGTGTATTTAGGCTCACAGAAGACAGGAATCTATTCTAAAGGAACTCTAACCAAGAAACAAAACTATGACAAAATGCTATTTCTGTCATCTTTATACATGCTAATAATTTTCTTTATTGTGTTTTTTATACACAATATTTTAAAATAGTTTTATAGTGCCAATTAAGTTGCAATGTTATTTTGAGGCCAAACATTCAGAAGCTAAAAAAAAAAATAAATTCAATATTTAAAGCATAGTTGAGCTATAGTCTTTAACAGCCCAAACTATTTGTTATTGCTTTTCAGACTGGACTTACAGAGCCACTGGCACATCTTTCAGGATATTTTATCATATTGCATTGACTGAAGAACACACAATAGCTGGAGTTTAATGAAGCTTTGGACCATTGACATTGCTCAATGCTTATTGATGAAAAATCAGTGAAAGCATTCACATTTGTGTCAATTTTCAAAGTTATAGTATCTTGTCAAATTAAAGATTTATTAAAACCATGGAGATGAGGTAATAGCTAATATGCAGAACTTTACTTTTTTCCTTACAAATGAATGAATCCACAAATATGGACTTGCTCATTTGCTTATAGTCATCTGATATGGGCAACAACTAAATATCTAGGAAGATCTTGGTGACTATTTGACACCAAACACAAGTGGCACTGAAATATTAAAAGTGTTGATTAACATTTTTGAATTTCATCGTTCTTTGGACCTGGGAGAAGAGAATTGAATTGACTTTTACAATGGTGATACAAAGTAATGATGGGTAAAACTGCTGGTGTCTTAGCACAAATCAAGATAGCGGTGCCCAACCATACTCCTGGTCACTGTATTCTTCACTAATCGGCACTTTGTAAGTAAAAAAAAAGCTAATTTTAGCTAGAAAGAATATCTGGTTCCATGGCTCTCTCTGTGCACCAAGGATAAAAAAATCTGGTCCCTGCTTTTTTCTTGGAACACTCAGGGGAGGCTTGAGGGATTCCACTTGCGGGTAATTTGTATGCCTCCTTTGTTATACTATTCCATAATACATGGAGTTGGGAGGGAGAAGGCTTCAGGAATGAGTGAACATGCTGCCATTTCCCCATAATTCCACTTCTGAGTCTGTTGGTAATATATGAATAAAATATTAATTAAATCCATTAATCCTTTATTGGAAGGTTATTTTAGTAAATAATTATCAAGCAGAAATTAGTTCTTCACAAGTATAATTCTGGACTGTCAAATTTATTTTTTGTTTTCCATTGTCTTATTGATTTTTATTTATTTACTGTTAAATTTATTTTACTATTATCGCTTTCCTAATATAATGTAAAGGCCGGTAGGATAGGGCTAATGTCTTATGTTCTGTCTGTTACCCCAGTGCTTAAAATAATGACAAGTACATTGTAGGCACTCAATAAATTAAGTACAAATTGGATGATTTTTTGTTTTATGTTCAACTTGTCTGAATTTTGTTTTATTTTTTGTAGACCATGCTTCAAGTAAATCATTCATAACAACAAGAAATTAGTCTATCCAATTATGTCTACCATTATTTAAAAAAATTTCTTTCTATGCATAACAGGATCTTTAAAGATTTTATTTTATTTTATTATACTCTTTTCTGACTTGTGACTTATTGTATTAAATTAGTAATATCTCGTTTATTTTCTCCAGATTGTTCTTTGATATTTTTGCTTATTTAGTCTTCCATACTTCTTTAATAATAAATATGTCTATAAAATGTAGATCTATGTAGTGGGTTAAAATAATGTAAATGCATATATATAGGATACATGAATAACTAGACATTAACAACTAGAAATTTCACTAAACTTCTTATTACTGACATGTTTTGGTGGCCTATGACTTGCTCCCTTCTGCTCAAGATATTAAGTCTAGTTCCAGACTCACCCTTATGTATCCAATAGCTAAGACTCAGAGTGAACCTCATTAGAAGCTCATTCCCTTTTACTTAAAGACTTAGAAAAAGTCTTCTCCAGTTCACTATTCTTTTCTTCACATGCATATCCTTCTCACCCTAGCACATCCATAGGAACAACAGACAACAGTTAATTTGCTCCCTATTGTGTCTGGCTATTTACTTCTCTAGCCTCCTGGCTCTCTTCTTGGTTTCTAGTTCTTACCAGAATCTTCTGATGGGTTTGGAGACTGGATTATAATCACTTCACTGTTGATGAAAATGTTTCTCTCCTGCCTTATTTCATCCCACTTTTTCTGCTCTGACTTGTTTTACATACACCCCCTTGATCCAAAGTTTGGAGAGCTACAGATTTACTAGCTTACACCTATGCATACATACATACACAGATACCGAATAATACCACTGCCTACCGGCACCAAAATCAAACATAAGCACTCAGGTAATCCTCGGAGAGGGATGGCAGTTTGGATCACACTGGAGAGGGCTAATATGGATGGCTGGGGACAGACGATTTTACTCTTCCACTTTCATAACACAACACAGCATGCTGCGTAAATATGGCTCCACTGGCTGATGTAATTTCCTATGTAGTTGTTTATTTATCACCATCACAATTTACATATATACTTATTTGTTATTTCTTTGAATTATGAACACAGCATGAATTTCATTAAACAAATGTTCTAGAGAATTGAGGCCACCGACTAGTATATTTGCTAAATTCAACATCCTTCCCAAGCCACCAAATTTATTTCTATTTTAAAGAAGGGAATTCTGATGTACACAGCAGAAAAGTAACTTTTTCCTAATGTCCCACTGTATGTCAGTGATCGAGCTGGTAATAAAACTCGAGTTCTCTGAATCTCCAATTCAGTGCTCAATTGAAATTGCATTCTTCACTCAATGAAAGCTAAATGAGGAAATAAAAGTTACACTCTGAATTTACAGGAAATGTCATGCCAGACTAATGTCACTTATTTTACTCCTTGTAACCCAAGTATACTTCAAGTACTATTTACTAAATAACCTGTGAAGGTCATTTCATGCAACAGTGCAATGTTTGAAGGTTGTGAGTCACCCATACTGTGAAATATTAACAAAAGACATTTTGTGAGCCTTCTCTCCCTTTCTGATAAAATTAATAGACCACTTACCTACTCTAGTCTCCTAATAAAGTTATGAGGACATATTTATTCAAAGCAATAGTGCTGATGATAAGTAATATACTAAATAGTGAAGTAGATTTTTTTTAAAATTTCTCTGCCATTTGCCAAGAGATAATCATGATAATTTAACAAATACTATTCCATTGAAGCTCCTCAGAAAACAGTGAGATCAGTATTACATTATCATTATTATTATTGCTTTACTATTGATTAAAATAAATCTTTGAGCACTCAATTCATGTAATTAATTAACAGAACCAAGTTTTAAATTCTATTTTCAGATCAACATCTCTTATGCTGAGATTAAGAAATTATTCTAAAATCCATGGATTTCAAATTTAATAATAACTAATAAGCTAAATTTAAAAGCAACTGTTTATTATCATTCATATTTTCTGTGTCATCCAGAATACTCTACTATAGACACACAAAACATTTGTAATCTGTAGTACACATTCTAAACAGGTATGTTATTTATCATCACAATAAAAAGGAACATATATATTTTATTATTTAATAGAAACCTAACCACATAGAAAGAGTTCAACAAATGCTTTTTTATATTTAAAATTTTATTTTAATAGACATAGTATTTATCTACCAAAAAAATTAAAAGATGCCATATAAATCATCATAAAAATATATATTAAACTAGGCAGAGAATTACCTTAGTTTATTTCTTTTCTTTGGTTAAATATTTGTAAAGACAGTCATTATCTATAGAAATTGTCAAAAAAAAGAGAGTAAAAGTAGCATAAGACTGTTGAAATATTTAAAGGTAACTCAAAAAGCTTTCACACACAACAGTTAGATATCTTAAGAATAAAGAAGAAACATGTCAAATAAAACTGTAAAACCAGATACTCTAAAAGACAACAGGAAATAGAACATTAATAATTCCTGAATAAAGTAACAGGGAAGGAGATCTGGCAATACATAAAGTGTGAAATCCCTCATTCTAGGTATATGCAATGTTTCTCAACCTTGGATCCTTATGAGACTCAACTGCGGAGCTTTTGAAAAATCATCTATCCAGAATACTCTACTGGAGACACACCTTTGTGTTGCTGCACATCTACCTTTGATATTCTGATTTAGTGAATGGATCTTGTGACCTTGTAGCTATAATTTAAAAACCTAAACACTCAAGCAAACAAACAAGCCTCCTCAAGAGATTTTGATGGCTATTCAGTAGTGGAGAGGCACAAATGCATCAGACCAAAGGATCCTACAATCTTAATTCCAGGTGGCAAATATATTTTACATTCCATTGTATTTGGAGTATAGAGTTTCTAAATGGTGCTTAGTTCAAATGGAATAGAGAAGTAAAATAGGAAGCAGAAGAAAAACCTGGCAAAAACCTACTAATCTGATTGAAAAAAAAACCACAAACTAAGTAATAAACGGTGGGATTATAAATATAATGACTATATCTCATTTTTTTTTTTTTGGTTTTGGTTTTTAAATCCTCACCCAAGGAAATTTTTTCCATTGATTTTCAAAAAGAGTGGAATAGAGAGGGAAAGACAGAGATAAATATCAATGTGAAAGAAATACATCGATTTTGCAGGTGCCCCGAAGAGGGCCTGGGCTGGGAGGAGCCTGCAACCAAGGTGCATGCCCTTGACTGGAATTGAACCCAGGACCCTTCAGTCCGCAGGCCAACTCTCTACATCCACTGAGCCAAACTGGCTATCTCATTTTTTTAACCCAAAGATCTTACTATAAAATACTTGGCTAAAGTAAGTGTTTCAGAAGTTTGGAGAAGGTAAGTTTATAATTGTTGCTGTATATGTAACTAATATGAAAATTTTTTTAGTGAAATGTACCAAAAATAAATATACAGAGAAACTCATCCTGTTATGTTACCCTTCATAGAACTGAATAAAATGGTGGCCTGTGTAGCATAAAATCTAGACTATAGAAATAGAGATGTAAACTTATATTTGCATTTTAATTTTGAAAACAAATATAAATTTAAGTATAATCTAACCCTCAAACATTATAAGAAAAATGTGACCTAATGAGATTCTTCCTTAATCCCTAAAACAATGTTTTGTACAAAAGGAGCTTTTACTATTATTTTAGGTGGTATTAGAGAAACGTGGGCTCCTAAGAACTATAACTCTGTCTATTAACCTGGAAAAAAAAAGATGTACCAACAATAGAGAATAACATAGCTACCGAGGGAGCTGGTTTATAAGCTATGGCTTTTAAAGTGACAAGATTATATTCAACATATTAAACAATCAGTGTGGCGTGGACACTTATTAAT
Organism: Myotis daubentonii; assembly: GCF_963259705.1. Classification (NCBI taxonomy): domain Eukaryota; kingdom Metazoa; phylum Chordata; class Mammalia; order Chiroptera; family Vespertilionidae; genus Myotis; species Myotis daubentonii. Next base: position 59,087,220 of record NC_081845.1, read on the forward strand.
TGGAAGAGAAGCTATAAACTAACCAGTCCAACTCACCATTGTATAGACATTTTATTTCAGCCTATTTTAAAATAGAATGAAGTAAAACTCCCTGATTAAGAATAATACAAAATAATTTGATAGGAAGAGTATTAAGAAAGTTAGGGCTCAGGATAGGCTGAATACAATAGGCAAGTTATGATGACCATAAAGCTTCACAAAACTCTCTGCAGCACAAGAACAACAGCAAGGACCAGTGTCAGAGCCTGAAGAGTTCACCGAAAGGCTCACAGGGGAGTATGTTCTTCAACTTATATTTGGCTCCTATTATCCTAGACAAGAAGAGATAGAGCTAAAAGAGAGGAAGGAATTTGAAATTTGAGAGAGTAACAGGCCACTTCAATAAGATCAGTTGTTTAGGTACTGGTCAATTCCATTCTCATAAAAATATTATGAATGTGATTGTAAATTTTAATTTTCAATGAAGTATGAAGGTTTAAAGAAAACCCTGGCATTCTGGGGAAAGGCAAATATAGATGCTCTGTGAAACTTTTAGAAAGCATTATTAAGAGTAACTGTGGGGGAAAAAAAGAAAAATTATTTTAAAAAGTAAATAAGACACTCATACAAATATCTATGTTCACTCATTCAATAAACATTCTTGGAGCACTTATTAAATATAAAACCTCATGCCCTAACTGGTTTGGCTCAGTGGATAGAGCATCGGCCTGCGGACTCAAGGGTCCCAGGTTCGATTCCGGTCAAGGGCATGTACCTTGGTTGCGGGCACATCCCCAGTGGAGAGTGTGCAGGAGGCAGCTGATCGATGTTTCTCTCTCATCAATGTTTCTAACTCTCTATCCCTCTCCCTGCCTCTCTGTAAAAATTTAATAAAATATATATTTTTTTAAAAAAATAAAACCTCATGCTCTAGAGTGGGGAGAAAGATGAATTTCTGCCCTCTATCAGAGATTATATTATATAGGTTGGCAATTTAAGAAAAACTATACATACAGTGGGGTTTAAATTCTAAAAATCAGTTATGATGTTAGTTTGGAAAAGCTTGAGTAATATGAATATAATGAACCTATGTTCAACAGGCTAATATTCCAAATCCAAAAGTTATAGTAAAGATGGATAGAGGTCAACGTAGAATATAATGTTTATGGGTATTCCACAAAGGGCTTGGTCCTTCGTTCTTTCTTATAAAAGATATTTGTACAACAACATAAAATATATGAATACTAAATGTGTATAAAGTATAAAGCTGAAATGGATAGCTAAAATATTAAATGACAGAATTGAGATTCAGGAATACTGACATGACAAGTTAAAACAACATTAACTGTTGAATAAGAAAAAAGGTAAAGTCCTGATTTTGGAGCAAAAGAAACCTGCTGTGTAAGGATGTCATGGGGTAGAACTGGCTTCACAGGGACTCAGGAGATTTATCTGGCCATAAATTCTACATAAATAAAAAAGCTGATTTATGGTTAAAATTGTTCTATTTGCATATATCACCAGATGTTCATATAGCCTTATTCATAAGGAAAAATGAAGACAACACAAAATAGATTAGGTAAGTAAATTGTTCTACATTGAGTCAGTTAACATATAACAGAGCCCAATAAAAAAGACATTTTAATCACAATAAAATGTTACATAAACAGAATATTTGTTACCTATTCAGCATTTTAGCTACGTAGAAACTTGAATAGAAGTCATACTAAACAAATGTGTTAAACATTTAAAAGTGGTTTCCCCATAGTAACTGAAATCAGAGAATACAGGGTGTCCCCAAAAGTGTATACACACTTTGAATGATTATAAAGTCAGTGTTTAATAACATAGTTCATTTTCAAAATTCAAAAGATTCTACAGAAATGAATAAATATTTTTGTCAATGCCTGTTTTCAAACCCATGACCATTTTGTTCTGCTCCAGGCACTGCTGGTAATGTGAAGCAATGGAATCAAAAGCATCAAGAATAATTTAATTCGGTATTTGTGTGCCCTCAATTCATTGACTGTTGCTTGTTTTTATATCATAAACTTTATTTTTTATGTATCCCCATAAAAAAATAAGTCTAGTGGCACTTTGGGATAAATTTTCTTTGTTCAAAGCTTAGTCTGGCTTCACATTATCTCAAATCAGTTAAACCTGAAAAGGAGTGAAAATTAACTGAGTTATCAACTATCAAAGTGTGCATACATTTGTTTGGATACCCTATATTTTCCTTAAATTAATTTTAATTTTCTTAATTTTCATAATACACTTAAAAAAACATTACTTTTATAGTAAAAATGTTGTTTTAAATAAACTAATCAACCACTTCCTCATTTGCAATCTTTGAATTGGCTTTGGCTTATTAATATTTAATAGAATCTATCAATGATTGTGGGAAGATAAACTAGATTTAAATCTCACTGCAAAAAACACACACATCACTATATAAACGATTTGCTATGTGTTAAGCAAGAACCAACTATTTCCATTATTGTAAAATATCTGTGTACACCACACTTTCCTGCAGGCCCCCCTTTTCTTTTATCATCTACCCATTTGCAAATCATTCAGACCATTTCCCCAAACAATACCTGGATAATAGTCTGCTAATTCTCCATCTCTCTGTGTCTATAGGAATGGTCCATGATCACAGGCAATGAGACAATCTGCAGTGGCTCTGTGGGCCCAGGCGAAGACAAAGAAGAGGCAGTACTGCTTCTGGAGTGAGTGAGTGGGTCCCCTTGAAGTAAAAGAGGACTTTGAGCAGCCTATGGTAACATCAAAACATTGGGCATCAGAATTAGGCACTATAGCATTGGAGCCCAAAATAAAAGTGAAGGAGGAGAAACCAAGACTAACCTCATTTACATCACAATTTTGGCTTAGTTCAGCTTTGTGACATGCTGACTTAATAATAATATGTGCACTACTTAGAAGGGGCCAACATGTAAGCAAACCTTGCAGATTACTTCCAGTCCTCAGATCCACAAAAAACGTGTTTATTGACTGATAATACAATAGTTGCAGAGCAGAGAAACTTTTCTAAGGAGTGGTAGGTAAGCTAAAGGGGCAAGAGAGTGATATATTTTACATTTTCAGACATATGGATGCTATCAATAAATTATGTTAAATTTGTTCTTCAAATGATATAAATGAGGACAAATTTCAGTTGATTTAATGCCATAGATATTTCTAAGACTGATACAAATTTAAAATTAACATGAAATTTGATGGCAGGAACTTTGAACTTTATGGGTTTTAGAAGTTACAAAGTCATGGAATAAATCCAACCATCTGGCAACATTAGTGATGTAATTCAATTTTTGCATTATCTACATATAACTTAAAGATTTTTTTCCATATATAAAAATAAAACTTTAAAACATTAGAAGGTAAGCTTTTTAAATAAGCTAGACATTTACAACTAAAGCAAAGAAATCATTTAAGCAATTACATTTAAAAATGTATAGCTTATTTTATCATATGCTAAAAACTAGGTTCTGAATCATTAAAAAATATATACAGCAGATTTTGTTTTATATACCCCTTAAGTACTTCCCAGTTCTAACAGAAGTAACGTTTGGATAAAAATCATGAAGCTCAATGCTTTTCTACATACATTAAGTCTTTTTCTCTAAACCCAAACATATTTGTGCAAGTCCTTCAAATGTTTAATAGTAGAGAATTATATACCTATGGAGAGAGAGACAGAGACAGAGAGAGAGAGAGAGAGAGAGAGAGAGAGAGAGAGAGAGAGAGAATAGAAAAATTTTAATAACATATAATGTAGGCTAGTTTATATTTCTACTTTTTTCTATAGAGTTTATATCAACCAAGTTATAAGAATTATTGAAAGATCAATTGCTTATTTTCTGCCTATTTCCAAAAATTATTTTTTAAGTTTATTTTTTGTTGTTCACAGTATTACAAATGTCCTCTTCCCAAAATTGTTAACCAAGACTTAGATAATCACAGAACAATAAATTAAACCTCTAGGGAAGATTCACAGAAATAATATAAAATAATAGGAGATTGGGCTAAAGGATCTCAAGTTTATCTCATTTTCAAACTTAAAGATACCATCGTAGCTTTCATAACACCAACCGACACACATAGCCAGTCGGTATTCCCCAGAATTTTCCTAGAAATAGACAAAAGTCTCAGAATCTTCCTAAATAAGCTTGTTCTGGGTCTTAATTTATTACTAAAATAGAAACATCTTCCTGACCTTATATTCCATCATTTCATTTAAGTCATTTTTTGGCTTACCACCAACTGAGAAAACTTATTCATTATAATGTGGTAGAAGTAAGAACATGAATTCTAAAACTAAACTGTCCTGATTTTCAACCCAACTCTGCCACCCTTGGGCAAGTTTATTGGCTAATCTGTGACACAGTTCTCTTTAAAACATGGGTAATGATATTACCTACCTCATAGAGCTATTGTAAGAAATACATAAATTACATGTTTGAACACTGCCTGACACATAGCACATGTTGCTATTATTTAGCAGGTGTTTTCTATTATTACTATTCTCTTACCCTTTAATTGACTTATTTAAAAACAGAAAAATTGAGTAGTATTAGCAAGAATTTGAAATTCACAGCCTTGTCTTTCCTCTGAATCACTTCCCACCAAAGACATAATTTAGTAATTTTGTAACAGAAAATAAATGTTAAACTCAAATTAATTGTTCATTTTCTTTTAGCATTGTAAACAATCATGCTGCTTATTTTGATGAAAAAGAAATATTTTTCCAGGACTGGTTAAAAATAAGTACCCTCTTCTCTAAGAAGGAAAGATTAGAAAATTATTGTTTATAAAAATTGGTTCCGACCTGTTTTTAAGAAAAGTAAAAGTAGCTTTCTTTAGAAAATGATGAGGAGTCCAGTTAAAATGGGTCACTGAGATTCTACCTGATAGATCACCAAATTCTGGGATTTGAAATGCATCTTAAAATGGGTAGAGGCTGGGAAGTTAGAGAGTTTTGGGTATAGACAAGAAAAGTAGCAGATTGGAGGGAAGAAGTATAGAAAACCCAAGAGAATAACACAAGAGTTCTTTCTGAAAAGCACTAAGAGAGTGTGTAAGAGAAGAAATATTACCAGGACATCATTTCAGTGTCCACAAGACATGTTGGAAGAGACTATCTAACAGATATAGTCAGTCTTCGTATAAATTACATACAAAGACTTTTAGGGGTTGCCTCTGAACTTTAGAATGCAAAGCATCTATTTCCCCCTTCTATCAAGGGCAGCCTGGTTTTCCTGTGAAATGATTTTATTTCTCCTCAGAGGGTAACAGCAATGCTGTTGAGATGTGCAGAACAGACTTAATCCAGTCAGTTCATCTCATCACTGTTGCCTTGGTATTCAATTTAGGCTGACCCATAATCCAATTCAAGCCAGGGAGACCACAGGGAAGTGGTCTTCTTTATTCTTTTTTCTGTGCAAATTAATGAGATAATAGAGGTACAAGATTGCAATCATAAAAGAAAATCCAGGAATCAGCATGTGAAACTGAAAAAGAACACCAAAGCTGTGAAAGATGGAGCAAAAAGACAGAAAAAAATTAGGTGCTTATGACTTATTCACTGGGCAAAGTCACATAAGCACCCTTTATCTGGACTGCTGAGTTCTAAAGGTCAATAAATTCATTTGTAGTTGTTGATTATACCAGTTTGTGTTGAGTTTTCTGCTATTTGCAATTAAAGCAATCCTAACATAAGTACAAATTGTAATTGTAATTTCATGTATATTCCCTAGGCTTGCACCACTTGACTAACAAATGTTCAGATGTGTAGGAATTTGCTCATTGTAAACAATGCATCCTTTTAGCTGGCACCTCTGCTTAAGTATGTCACAAATTTTCAATCAAACTCTATCTGGTGGCTACACAAGAACCTCTGTGAGGTTAAAGAAAGCATGCTAGGTTACCAAACTGGGATAAGGCAACAGGAAAACATTACAGAAAAATACTTTTTTAGTCATTTGTAAAGATCTTAAGTTCTACTTTAATAATCATAGCAAGCACAAAGAAGTGTAGTTCTATATTCTCATTTAAAGACAGCACTCTAGAGGTCACACACACACACACACACACACACACACACACACACACACACACCTACCCATTCTATTGAGCCAAAAGAAAGGCATAGAAGTGGCATATGGTTCAATCCCTAGCTACATGATCTTTGTCAAACATGGCCGTATCATATTTTCTTTTGTATTACTTGGAATGGGAATCACTTTGTTTCCTGGAATGATAAGAAAAACTGATGTCAGTCACAAACTCCCATCTGTTTGGCCATGTGAGGTCTGTTAGCTTACCAGATAACCTTTCCCAAAAGACTCATCTTCATATTCTAAAGCATGAATTTGAAATTTATTATTTAAGGGTTTAAATAATCCTTTGAAATTCAAGATACTAATAATGGTTTCCAACATAGTCTCTTTAGATACACAAGTTCTTTCTTTTTTTTTTTTTTAACAATTTGATATATTGACAAAAATATATCGGATCATTTCATGACATTTGGAAGAATATCTGCATAACCATGACAAAAAAAAATCTCAAGTCTTCTAAAGAGTTTTAGAAATATTAAATGATTGCAAAGAGTAAAAAAAAAAATATAGTCAACACCTACTTTACATCTACTTTACATTATCTCATATCATTCTAAATTTATCCACAGGAGTTTCCATGGTTTTAAATTGTGTGTGTGTCGGAGGGAGGTGGAAGGACGCTGTATGATTGCTTTTGGTTCATGGCTATTTCTTCTTCTAGTCTGTAAACTACGAAAGGACAGAGACAAAAACTATTGGGCTGACAAAAATAAAAGAACCTCTCAATATCTATTTGTTGAATGTATAGGTGAATAAAATTAATCGATGAAGAAGTGAATGACGAAGTAAACAAGGGTCATCCTATAGTCAGCACTGATCTAGAAGTGAAGGCAAATGTTGCAATGACATCAGAGTGTTCACATCCTTGTTGAGTAATTGCCATTTATTTACTGGACAAGTATTTATTGAGCAGCTAGTCTATGCAGCAGAATAATGACCACCATAAACAGCAGCGTGGTCTTCGGCAACTCCTACTCTTCTGAGAAAATAGCAGGCTGCAGAACATGTGTAAATGGGCTAAAGGGTTGTGCTTTAAAAAAAGGTTTATTTTTTTTTTTTGCCAGGTTATGAAAGGTATCATTTTTTAGTTTGGCAGGTTCTGAGAGGGATCATTTTTAACACTATCTCAGGGAAAGTTGTTTCAAAGGAAAACTGCAATGGATGGACTTAAACAAAGAAGACCTTGTTCAAGACTACCACACTAGGGAGAGAGATTGAACTCAAGGACACTGACACTAAAGATGAAAGTGTTATTAAACTCTGAGGTAAACTAGTGGAAAATACTGAAGGACAATCTAGGAGAGATTGGTCAATGGGATTAGTCCATTTGTGTTTGCTAATTTTTGTTTATTAAAGTTAGGCTCCAACTCTCCCACAGAAACTGGGAGATGCCTGCTATCTTTCTTGATGACTACATAACACAGAGATGACGCTCTGATTCCTCAGACAAATATTCCTGAGTTGTGAAACTGTCAAGTAGGTATGGAAAGATTTAAATGACAAAAAGGCAGAGAAAATTCACAATTGAACCTTTTCTAAAGAAAATGCTCTAATGAAAGGGAGGTCAGGGGGCTAGAGTCAGGAAAAAACCTGTCTAGTTTAGTGAAGCTGAGGAGAATGTTACAGCCACTGTAATCAGCCCCAGGCAATCAGGGAGAATTGGTCACCTCTGCATGTTGTGTTGCACAGAAGCTAGCTAAAAACTAGCTGAAATTTAGGATATTCACATTTAGCAAATTCTCATGTAAACCTGTAGCTTCATTAGCTTTTGCAGCCTACCAAGAAAGTGATTTTTTTTCTTTGAAAGATATTTATCTCAAAATACAAAATGGTTTTCATGAAATATTTTTTTAGAAATATAACATGTTTCTGGAGCTTTTGGGGGATCGTACTAAAATGAAGGTGTCTAATTCAGTGAAAAGTTTTAAACAAATCACACACAAAACAGCATACAAAGAAGGAATCTCTGTTCCATGATGCTTCTGCTGTCCAGTAAGAATTCTCTATGTTCCATGTTTCAATCTATTGCCACATGTTTCACTTCCTCATCCCAAACCTCACCATTATTTTAGACACTGAATAAAATCAAAGACTTGGCTTCTTTTAAAACTCTGAATTACAAGAATGAAGCCACATGTTCAACTATGATCATTTAAACTCTGGTGGTAAGGACATGATAATTTGTATGTGAGTTTAAATCAAAGATATATTGAAAGGAATATTTTTGGCATGATAAAAAATAAATATCACAAGTTTCCATGTTAAAGTGAATCAGTGCTTTATGTAATAATACACTGTATTGTTCATTTCTTATACTTGTAGTTCTTAGGAGAGTTCTGAGCCCATGTGGTGAAGGAGTTAGACTCTAGAAATGCACTGAACCAAACGAGTACTCAAGACAAAAAGGAAAACCCTTTTCCAATGACTGTGGCCAGTTCATTGTTGACTTGAGCCAAGAGAGTGAAATTGAGAAAGAGCCTAGATATTTTTGTAAAGAACTAAATAATAAATTTTTGCAGTCAAAATAAGGTCAACAAACTTCAGTGTTTGTCATATTAAAAGAAAGACCATCACATCATCAGTAGTTTAAGACTACATTAATTTTCCTCAGATGGTGAAAGACTATATTGGTAATGCCAGGAAGTATTTATTCCATGCTAATTCCAGGAATTCTACTTTTCTATGATGTCTATGATGTGTGTGTGTGTGTGTGTGTGTATGTGTGTGTAACAGCTCGAAGAAAGTATCCAGAGGAAATAAAACTAGAAAAAGGTTCTAAATTAGATGTATCATATTGGGAGTTAAGAGAGAAACAAACCTGAATGAATATACATAAAAAATAGAAAACATTTATGTGAATGAGAACATATCTAAATTTTTTTTTATTAGTTAAGGTATTACAAATGTGTCCTCATCCCCCCCCATTAACCCCAACCTCCCCCCCTACATCCCCCCCCCTGCCCCACACACTCATGCTCCCATCCCCCTGTTGTCCATGTCCATTGGTTTGGCTTATATATACAAGTCCTTCGGTTGATCTCTTCCCCTTACCCCTGCCCTCCCTTACTTTCCTTCTGGGGATTGATAGCCTGATTGCTGTTTCTCAGTCTTTGGGTCTGTCCCTTTTCATCAGTCTATGTTGTTCTCTATAATCCACAAATGAGTGAGATCATGTGGTATTTATCTTTCTCTGACTGGCTTATTTCACTTAGCATAATGCTCTCCAGTTCCAGCCATGCTGTTGCAAAAGGCAAGAGTTCCTTTTTTTTTTTTTACTGCAGCATAGTATTCCATTGTGTATATGTACCACAGTTTTCTAATCCATTCATCTGCTGATGGGCACTTAGGCTGTTTCCAAATCTTAGCTATGGTGAATTGTGCTGCTATGAACATATGGGTGCATATATCCTTTCTGATTGGCGTTTCTGGTTTCTTGGGATATATTCCTAGTAATAGGATCACTGGGTCAAATGGGAGTTCCATTTTTAGTTTTTTGAGGTAGCTCCATACTGTTCTCCACAGTGGCTGCACCAGTCTGCATTCCCACTAGCAGTGCAGAAGGGTTCCTTTTTCTCCACATCCTCTCCAACACTTGTTGTTTGTTGATTTGTTGATGATAGCCATTCTGACAGGTGTGAGATGATAACGCATTGTCGTTTTGATTTGCATCTCTTGTATAATTAGTGACTTTGAGCATGTTTTCATATGTCTTTCGGCCTTCTGTATGTCCTCTTTCGAAAAGTGTCTATCTAGGTCCATTGTCCATTTTTTTTATTGGATTGTTTATCTTCCTTTTGTTAAGTTTCATGAGATCCCTGTAAATGTTGGAAATTAAACCCTTATCAGTGGTATCATTGGCAAATATGTTCTCCCATGTAGTGGGTCTTCTTGTTGTTTTGTTGATGGTTTCCTTTGCTGTGCAAAAGCTTTTTATTTTGATGTAGTCCTATTTGTTTATTTTCTCTTTAGTTTCCATTGCCCTAGGAGCATTATCAGAGAAGAAATTCCTTCGGCATATGTTTGTGATTTCGCTGTCTGTGGATTCCTCTAGTATTTTTATGGTTTCCTGTCTTATGTTTAAGTCTTCTATCCATTTTGAGTTTATTTTTGTGTATGGTGTGAGTTGGTGGTCTAGTTTTATCTTTTTGCATGTATCTGTCCAATTTTCCCAACACCATTTATTGAAGAGACTGTCTTGACTCCATTGTATGCTCTTGCCTCCTTTGTCGAATATTAATTGGGCATAGTGGTTTGGGTCGATTTCTGGGCTCTCTATTCTATTCCATTGATCTATATGTCTGTTCTTGTGCCAGTACCAAGCTGTTTTAAGAACAGTGGCTTTGTAATACATTTTGATATCTGGTATTGAGTTCCCACCTACTTTGCTCTTTCTCAGGATTTCTGCAGCTATTCGGGGTCTTTTTTTATTCCAGATGAATTTTTGGAGAGTTCGTTCTAGATCTGTGAAATATGCCGTTGGTAATTTAATGGGGATTGCATTGAATCTATAAATTGCTTTGGGTAGTATGGACATTTTGATGATGTTGATTCTACCAATCCATGAACACGGTATATTCTTCCATCTGTTTATGTCTTCCTCTATCTCTTTTTTCAGTGTCCTGTAGTTTTTGGCATATAAGTCTTTTACCTCCTTAGTTAAGTTTATTCCTAGGTATTTTAATTTTTTTGGTGCAATGGTAAATGGGATTGCTTCTGTAGTTTCACTTTCTGTAAGTTCACTATTGGTGTAAAGAAATGCCATGGATTTCTTAGCATTAATTTTGTATCCTGCTACATTGCCGAATTCATTTATTAAGTCTAATAATTTTTTGATGGAGTCTTTAGGGTTCTGTATGTACAGTATCATGTCATCTGCAAATAAGGACAGTTTTACTTCTTCTTTTCCAATCTGGATGCCTTTTATTTCTTCTTCTTGTCTGATCGCAATGGCTAGTACTTCCAGTACTATGTTGAACAGGAGTGGTGAGAGGGGGCATCCCTGTCTTGTTCCTGTTTTTAGGGGGAATGGTTTTAGTGTTTGCCCATTGAGTATGATGTTGGCTGTGGGTTTGTCATATATGGCTTTTATTATGTTGAGGTATGATCCCTCAATTCCTATCTTGCTGAGAGTTTTTATCAAGAAAGGGTGTTGGATTTTGTCAAATGCTTTTTCCGCATCAATTGATATGACTATGTGGTTTTTTTCTCTCAATTTGTTTATGTGATGTATCACATTTATTGATTTGCGGATATTGTACCATCCTTGCATCCCTGGGATAAATCCTACTTGGTCATGGTGTATGATCTTTTTGATGTACTGCTGGATCCGATTTGCTAGGATTTTGTTGAGGATTTTGGCATCTATGTTCATGAGGGATATTGGCCTATAATTCTTTTTCATTGTATTGTCTTTATCTGGTTTTGGGATTAGGGTGATGTTGGTTTCATAGAATGAGCTGGGAAGTGTTCCTTCCTCTTGGATCTTTTGACATAGTCTGAGGAGGATAGGTTTTAGTTCTTCCTTGAATGTTTGGTAAAACTCCCCTGTGAAGCCATATGGCCCCGGGCTTTTGTTTGCTGGAAGCTTTTTGATTACTGCTTCGATTTCCTCCACAGTTATTGGCCTATTGAGATCTTTAGATTCTTCCTGGTTAAGTTTTGGAAGGTTGTATTTTTCTAGGAATATGTCCATTTCCTCCAGGTTGTCTAGTGTGTTGGAGTAGAGTTGTTCATAGTATTTTCTAACAATCCTTTGTATTTCTATGCGGTCTGTTGTTATTTGTCCTCTTTCATTAATGATTTTGTTTATTTGGGTCCTCTCTCTTTGTTTCTTGGTGAGCCTGGCTAGAGGTGTATCAATCTTGTTTATCCTTTCAAAGAACCAGCTCTTGGTTTTGTTGATCTTTTGTATTGTTTTTTTGGTCTCTATGTCGTTTATCTCCACTCTGATCTTTGTTATTTCCTTTCTTCTGCTTACAGTGGGCTTTTTTTGTTGCTCTCTTTCTAACTCTTCGAGTTGTAGAGTTAGGTCATTTATTCTCATTGTTTCTTGTTTCTTGTAGTAGGCTTGTAGAGCTATGAACTTCCCTCTCAAGACTGCTTTGCTGTGTCCCATAGGTTTTGGATTGTTGTGTTTTCATTGTCATTTGTTGCCATGATGTTTTTTATTTCTTCTTTGATCTCGCTGGTAACCAGTCGTTGTTTAATAGCATGCTATTTAGCCTCCATGTGTTTGATTTTTCTGGATTGTTTTTGTTGTAGTTGATTTCCAGTTTTATGCCTTTGTGGTCTGAGAAGATGCTTGATATGACTTCAATTTTCTTGAATTTGGAGAGACTTTGTCTGTGACCCAATATATGGTCTATCTTTGAAGATGACAAATGTGCACTTGAGGAGAATGTATATTCTGTGGCTTTGGGGTGAAATGTTCTGTAGATGTCAATTAATTCCATCTGATCTAGTGAGTCATTTAGGATTGATGTTTCTTTGCTGAGTTTCTGTTTAGAGGATTTGTCCAGTGGTGATAATGGGGTGTTAAGGTCCCCTACTATGATTGTATTGCTGTCAATCTCTCCCTTGATCTCCTCCAGAAGATTTCTTACGTATTTGGGTGCTCCTATCTTGGGTGCATATATATTTACCAGAGTTATTTCTTCTTGTTGGGCTGCTCCCTTTAGTATTATGAAGTGGCCTTCTTTATCTCTTTTTATGTGCTTCACTTTGAGATCTAAATTGTCAGATATAAGTATTGCTACCCCGGCTTTTTTTTCACTTCCATTGGCCTGAAAAACCTTTTTCCATCCCTTCACCATCAGTCTGTGTGCGTCTTTTTTTCTGAGGTGGGTTTCCTGTAGACAGCAGATATATGGGTCATGTTTTCTTATCCACTCATTTACCCTATGCCTTTTGACTGGGGAATTTAATCCATTTACATTTAAAGTTATTATTGATAGAGACTTGTTAGTTGCCATTTTTGTTCTTTACCGCTGCGTTCCTTCTTTTTTCCTATTTTTTCTATTTACAGCAGACCCTTTAGCATTCCTTGCATTGCTGGCTTGGTTGTAATAAACTCCCGTAGACCGTTTTTGTCTGTGAAGTTCCTGATTTGACCCTCAATTTTGATTGATAGCCTCGCTGGGTACAGTATTCTTGGATTCAGACCCTTCCTTTTCGTGACTTTGTATATTTCATTCCATTCCCTTCTTGCCTGATGTGTTTCTGTTGAGAAATCTGTCGCTAGTCTGATGGGGGATCCTTTGTAGGTAACTTTCTGTCTCTCTCTGGCTGCTTTTAAGATTCTTGCTTTGTCGTTGGTGTTTGCCAAGTTAATTATTATGTGCCTTGGCATCAGTCTTTTCGGGTTCATTTTGTTTGGGACTCTGTGAGCTTCTTGGATTTGTGTTAGTTTTTTCTTCCCTATATCAGGGAAATTTTCTGTTACTATTTTTTCAAACAGGTTTTCTATTCCTTGCTCAGTTTCCTCTCCTTCTGGCACCCCTATTATTTGGATGTTGTTTCGTTTAGCGTTGTCCCAGAGTTCTCTTAGGCTCTCCTCCTGCATTTTAATTTTTTTTTCTAGAAGCTGTTCTGTTTGGGTATTTTTTCCTACCTTGTTTTCTAGCTCGCTGATGCGGTCCTCTGCTTCTTCTAGTCTACTGTTGATGCTTTCTATTGAGTTCTTTATATCAGTGATGTCATTTTTCATTTCTTCTTGGTTTCTCTTCATTTCCTCTTGGTTCTTCTTCATTTCCTCTTTGTTCCTACATATGTTGTTGAATTTGTCTTCCATTCTTTTCATCCACCTTATGGCCATTTCTCTGAATTCTTTCTCTGACAGGTTGCTTGCCTCCATTGCCTCCATTTCGTTTACTTCCTTTTCTGATGATGGCTGTTTTTCTTTCATATGTGGGTTGGTTCTTTGTTTCACCATGATCTCTCTTCTCCAGGTGTTTGGTTATGTAGTTCTCTCTCTGCTGCGTTGATTTAAAGGCACAAAATACAACACAACAAGGCACAACGTACAAGGCACTTTCCGTGAGAAGAAGCAGTGCTCGCCTGAGTTCACGCAGTCACGCTGCTTGAGATCCCTTGTTTCCAGGTTAGTAGCTGATCTCTGGATGCCGGCAACAGCCACCCAAGATGGCGCAGTCTCCAAGAACATATCTAAATTTTGATAAACTATAACATAAAATATTAGGAAATCAAATTATCATGTAAAAAATAAAAACTCAAATCAAGAGTGTATTTTTAAAAATTATGCATTGATTCATTCAGAACAATATTCACTGAGCATCTTTTATGTGCTCAGGCATTACAGTAGATGTTATGTGGATAGGAATATTCTCTGAGAAAGTAATATTTGACAAATAGACTCATGCTTGTGTGATCACCCCAACACAACAAGAAACCTAATTCCTATTCTTCTAACACATGGGACACATGGGTGTATCAGCAGAGCAGTCCTCTTCCATGCCATCTTTCAGAACTAAATTGACGGACATTCTATCATCTTTAACATATGGCTTTTAAGGTCACCCTGGCCGTTGTTTCCACTCAAGCGGGCTAAAATGGAGAAAAAAACAATGATGGATGGTGAGAAAAAAAAAGCCAGGGATGTTCAATGTGACAGATGTGGAAGTAACCCAAGTCTCATCTAGAACAGGTCACAGGATCCCAGAGCCTAGGATCTGCTTGTGTTTCCCATGAAAACTCCATAATATGAAAGAGGAAACATATTTTTGGTGGACAGTTAGCCATTTCTTCCACAATCTATTTTCTCACTACCAAATATTATTCTGTACTGCATTCCCAAAAAGGCAACTCAAAATCCAATCCAGTTGTTGCCTTCAGTGTGGAGTCCAGAGACACACTGTCTTCTCCATTAGTTAAAAGGTGGCTTCTCATAATTTAATGAGCTGTGCACTAAAAGGCTAATTATTCATACCCTCCAACCTGTATGCTTACTTTATAAGGTAGAGCAAGGATAGCAATAAAAACCACCATTTAAAATGCTGAATAATGCAGGACATACAGCCATCACTCATTCATAGAAGTCATGGTATTCTAACTGGCAGTTATTGTGAAGGTCTCTACTCTGGCAGTAAGGAAAAGTCCTTCATTTACTATTGTTGTCTATCCTCCAGAGCCACATCTAAAAAGGATTGTTGGAGAGTATGTCCTCTTTGAGGGCTGCACAGATTTCACAACTCCTTACTTGTTTTACTCATACAAATTTCATAACTTGGGAGATGCTACAAGGCTTTAATAATCAAAAACTTATATGGTCCAGGCCCACATTTCTTTGTAAGCACGTCTTTAGAAAACAGTAGGCTTCTGACTTATTTGCCTCCAGTCAAACCAGGTGCCTGTAACTACAATGAAATTTTCTCCTAGACATAATTCTCAAGTCTGATTTGTTTCCTTGCTTCCACCCCTTATGTCTCTCTATGGCAGCTACCTTAAATCCAGGTGAAACAGAAGAATTTTTAATTTAAACCTTTCACAGCTGTGTTTTTGTTTAATGAGGATCATTGATATATTGTTGTTACTTATGTCCTTTAAAAATCTTGTTTCCTATTTTTGAACCTGCTAGACTCTTCACCCTTTTGAATCAGTCAATTCTTCCCCAGTTCATTGTTTTATCTTCCTCACTGCAATAAATAACAAACACCGCACACTATTAACATTCTGCTTTTCAATCTCTTCTAGAGCTACAAATGTTGTGGGCACTTACTCTGCTAAGTTGTTGACAGCAATACTTATTTCTATTAGTAAGGTTAGACTGACTGATATAAAAACTAGAACCCCAAATGTACACTGGTTAAATATAATAGTAGATTGTTTCTATTTATGTAAAAGTACCAGGTAGGTAAACAAGTTGGTGGGATCATAATTGTCTAGAAATTAATCAAGAACTTATTCTGATGGAGCCACTAACATCTTCAACATGTTTCTTTCAAGAGCACCTGGGGCCTGCTCTTCTTCTAGTCATATTGAAAGTGTATGGAGGGAGCATGGGTGAGGATGTGAAGACACACCAAAACAGCAGCCACCTGCAAGCCAAGGAGAGAAAGGTCTCTGAGAAACCAACCCGGCTGGCAGCTTGATATTAGAAACCAGCTTCAAGAACTGTGAGTAAATAAATTTTTGTTGTTTAAGCCACAGGGTCTGTGTTACTGTGTTATGGCAGCCCTGGTGTCTCTTCTTCTTTATTTAACCTTAACCTTTTTAAAGACCCTACCTTCAGATACAGTTACATTGGGGATTAGGGCTTTAACATGTGAATTTGTGAATGTCACCATTCAGTCTACAGCAAGTCCCTGGTGGGAAATGGTGATGCTGGAGTTAGCTCTGACTTCCTCTGTCACTTAGTCCAGTATTCTTTGCATTACAACACTCAGTATCTCTATATGATATTTGAATTGTAACTTACTCCTAACTCCATATAGAAAATTGTAAGCTCTTTGTGTGCAATGTACTTACTTACATTTATACCTCACAGTAATTACCATAAAAATTGATGTTTTAATTAAAGGATATATATGGGGAAAAATCTGTGCCCATCATTTCAATGGTAAATTAACATTTCAATTAGTTTTGAATTATCCTTGCTAGTTACCTCCACTTCAGAACATTCCTTTTATTAACTGTAAATGGATATTAAGTAGTGGTCTCTTAGGAGAAATAAAGCCAAAGTGTTTGAGAGGAGAGGAGTAAAATACTAAAACATAGCTATTAAAAAAATTAAGTGGGGGAGAGAAGCTATGTATGCACATATCATCTCTGCTTCATCCATTCTTCATTCCTTTAATCAGTTTCCGAGTCCCTTAATTTCACAGAAAAGCAGTATTTATATGGAGAAATGATAGGCTGACTTGGTGGCACAGAGAAAGATATCAGAACCCTGAGCAAAACTGAAGTGTTAACAATGTCTTTCAACTTCCTTAGAGAAAATATCTTTTTTAATTAATTCTCCCATTTTCCATTGTCTACATCCTGTATTCCCTTTAAACAATCATTTGGGGGGGATGGGGGGAAGGAAATGCAAGGAGCTGAAAGAGGTTAAGTGAAGATTTCTAGCGCGGATGGAGATGAAGGCCAAAGGTATCAAGGATGCAAAGTGAATTTATCAGGTAATAATAGAAAGCCACATGGAAAATGCAGTCCAGGAAATGGCTTGATGTGTTACAGGGCTCGAACAGTCATTTTCTTATTAAGAAACATGGTCTTTACTCACCACAGGAAAAGCTCCGCACTGCTTTTGCTTGCTGGAATGTAGGATATGCATTTCATTGGTCTCTGTTCCTGAAATCTGTGGTCTGAAACTTGGAGAGCAGAAAGGTCGTTAGATTTTGCTGGCCTACAATAATACTCTATGAACCAATTTTAATTGTCAAATAAAAGTTTTAGCTTGGGAATCTAAAAACTTATAACTCACAGGAATAAAGTAATTGATATTTTTAAAAATGTTAATTTTATTTGCAGCAGATTGGAAAATCTGTAGTCTCCATAAACAATAGGCTGTGTTTTAAGAGAAAAGCATTATTTTAAGCCTGATATAGAATTTTAAAAGACCTTTTATGTTTTGAATAACTTTGAGAGATTTGATATATTTATCAGTTATAACCTTTATTCCTTACCTTCATGAAGGCATGAGATTGTAATTTTTGATCCACAGAATAAAACTGTTGCAAAGGAAATTGTTGAAACTAAAGCTTGAGTTCTGGCTAGGAAAGAATTCAGAGTCAAGACTCAAACTATAAGAGAGCATTTAGTTAGAGGTGGAAGAACTGAGAGGTAAAAAAAAATGGGCTCAGAAAACAAGTTACAGAAGTGAAAGACGAGCCCTTGAAGCTTGGGAGTGAGGAGGGTAAAGGCAACAGGGCTGGGGGAAAAAGAGAGGGAGGTACAGGCATGGTCCCGAAGGAAGAGCATCCTGGGTCCTCATCAGGTAGATCTGCATCAGTGTTCCAGGTGTGGTCTTTCAAGGTCACGGTCTCTACTGATTGGTCAGCGCCAGGGCAGGGATCATTAGTCAATGCAGCTGGGCCTGAGGTCAACTATGGTGTCACTTGTCTGGTTTTGCTGCTTTTCTGGACCTGGAACAGAAATACATCTGAGCCTGCATGTTATCTATATGGAGGAAAGGTCAGGAGGTCCAAACTTCATGACTGATGATATGCAAGAGGAGGAAAGATTACCCTGGGGGTGAGGACATTGTTTCCCAGTTTTGCTTGTTGCTAAGTACCTGGGGCTTTTTGCTGTGGTGACCTTCTGTACCTGGCCCAATGCTCTTGCTTGGCTCATGTCTGTCTAACTGCCTAGCAAACAAGGTCTCTTATATGTATGCTTCAACTTTTTTCTTGACTTATGTAGCATATGTCTCTGAGGTGTATGCCAAGGAAAGGTTATAAGAAACTGTGGGATGATTGTGGTAGCTCAGTGTGCATTTAAAGGACCCTCCCCTGATCTCCCGTCTTCCAGACTCCCCATATTCTAAACAAAGTGGTTATCCCTTCTACCTAATAAAAATAATTTTCTATTATTTTTAGATAAACCAGGAGTTCTTGTATAAAAATTTCAATCAGACAGACTTAGAGCAAAGAAAACACAGACCTTTTGACTTCCTGGAGTGCTTGGCTAAAAGCCATAATCTGCTAAAATAGTGTGGATTTTAGCATGGGACAATTCATGGAAGCAAGGCTTTTGATATTTCCCAGAGCAAGTTTTAGCTCCCAGAATTACATTTATACTAGAGGCCTGGTGCATGAAATTCACGCATGGGGGAGAGGAGGTCCCTCAGCCCTGTCTGCACCCTCTCGCAATCTGGGACTGCTGGCTCCTAACCACTAGCCTGCCTGCCTGCCTGATCGCCACTACCACTCTGCCTGCCTGCCTGATCACCCTAACCACTCGCCTGCCTGCTTGATAGCCCCTAACCACTCGCCTACCTGCATGATCACCCCTAGCTGCCTCTGCCTCGGTCCCTGCTGCCATGGCTTCATCCAGAAAGACGTCCAGAAGGTCGTTTTGCTGTCCAGTCTAATTAGCATATTATGCTTTTATTATTATCGATTGTATCATATTGAATAGTATTATATATTTTTTGTCTGTTTTTAGTATATTTGTTTTTCTCCTCTGCTCTGGGTTGGACCTAAAGACATTTGTTCTCAAGCCTGGTTGGATGTCAGGATCATCCTGGGAGGCTTTAGAAATTTTGGTGCCTGAGATCCACCCCCAGAGATTCTGATTATGTTGGATTAGAACAGGGGTACTTTTAAATTCTCCAGGCATTTCTAATGTGCATCTGAGGTTAAGAACCATTGCCTTTGGCCATCACGCAAAGCCAGACCTCTTTGGTTACATGGCCATGCCTACTTCTGGAATTTTGAGCTTAGAGTTAGAGATGCCTGAGTTTGAGTTCATGCTCAGCTGCCTACTAGTTGGGAAGGAATGGCCAAGTTGGTTTTTAGGTTCAGATTAGTTTTTGTGAAATATGGAAAAAAATAGCTAGTTCATTGGAAGGTTGAGAAGGTTAAATGAGATTCTGCAATTTAAAATTGCTAACTAAAGGCTTGGCATAGAGAAAGTCCTGAATATATACGAGCTGCTATTCCTGCTAACGCTACTGCTATTACACTTTCCTGAATACTAACCATGCTATTTGGACATTTCCAGTGGAGAGGCAGCTATGGTTGGTGGCTTTTAGGTGAGGCCAGATTTCCACCCAAGCCCCCAACAAGGCTTTTTCTCTTGCCAGCACATTTAATTAAAACCTCCTGCCCACAAAGCACAAATGTTTTTGAATTGTTCTCTTAGATTCATATTGGTAACTAAAATGTAAGCCAGGTAAAAATACAAACACCATTTTCTACTTTGTACTATGCATTTTTAGTGTGTCTACATTAGACTGAAATCTCGAAGTCAGGGCCTGAGTCCAATTCTTCTTCATGTTTGCATAAAGTGTAGTCTAATCTTTTACACAGATTAAATGAATAAATTAATGAATAAGTTATGAATCTAGCAACTCCTGGAGATCACAGCTTGCTTTGTTGGCTTTTAGAATCAAGAAAAGCACCTCAAAAAGAAAAGTTTTGATAGCTCCTACCTCACGATTTTGTGATTCCTTATACCTTGTCAGCTGAAAGCTTGATGATGGCATCAACGTTGTCTGTTTCTTTCTCTCCCCTAAGAGGATTCCTCTCATACAGTAGATGCTCAATAAATATTTGGAACAGGACAGTATGAACTTATGAATAAATACTTGGGGTATAAGCTCTTCCTCCTCCACCAACATTTTCCTGAGCTTTATGATCCATGTGGATATTTTTTACTCTCTGAGCAATTCCATTCTATATCTCACAAGTCATTGTATCCATGCAAGGCGTCCTCTCATTGTTTCAGAAGTGTGTGTGAGCTTTCTTTCCTAAATTAAATTGTATCTCCCTCAAGGGAGGGGGCCAAGGCTCCCCCGGCTTTATATCATCCATGTTGCTTGGCCAAGCTCTGGACATATGTCGAATGACGATTAATAAATGCTTGTTGATTGCTCTATTCCCAAGAAGCGAAGGCAAACATATTGTTGTTATTATCCTTTCTATTTTTCAATTCTATCTTGTGTTATAGGGAAGCTTTAGAAATCCCCTTCTATAGGGAAAATCTTGTAGCAGATTAAATCCTCCTTTCTGTGGGCCAGGGTGGGTGATGAGGGCTGCATGGAGGAGAGGGATGCACAGTCTGACCCCCGGGCCCATCCCACTCTTTGTTTCAGAGACTCAGCAAGGAAGTAAACAGGGTCTAAATGAATTCTGCAGATGATACTAAAATGGGAAATGTTGGAATAATAAAATGGGCCCTAGCAAGAAAAATAAAGTAAGCTTCAACTTGGAAAAAAGAACTAACACATCTAGGCGAAAAATAATTCAAAATGCAGATTCAGTAGGAGCGACAAACTTGGAAAGCAGCACATACGGCAGGCTACCCTTCCACACTCCAAAGTTTGCGCTGACATTTCAGTGTCCTCGCTCCCACTCCCGTCTCCCCCTCATTCCCAAAAGAGTGAGTGACACTTTGCTGTGATTCTGATAAAATTTGAGGCTAAAATTTTCATATCCATAGTTCAACCTTTTTGACTCAATAGGCAAAATGTAACTAGGAAAGTTCAGACGAAAATAATGAAATTAAGGAGGAAAAAATTCAAGTATTTATTCACAATGATAGTTTCTCAGAGCAGAATGAGAACAGATTATCAGGACAGAAACCATATAAAGTATAAATATTACTACTTCACTACACCTTCCACCACATTGATTTTATGGCCACTACACAAGGGCTCTTACTGTGGAACTTAGGATGCTGTCCAGGGGTTCAGACCGTGTTACCATTTAGATTTCTTTCCCCATGTCCACATCTTATTTGTAGCATCTGTGCTGGAGCCTTTTGTGGCCTTTGCTCTCAATGTCAGCCATAGCACTTTCACTTCTACCGGGCAGAGGGAGTGAATCAACATCTATAGTGCTGGGATATGTTTGTCTTATTTATAATTAGAACATTCTGTAGCATACAACTGTTTTAACACAAGCTATGGTTTCAGTCTATTTGGCCCCAAACATTTTTTTTTTATCATATTAGCTCATCATTACTAGATCTCACTACCTTAGGCCCCATCTATATTAAGGGTTAAAAGGAGAAGAAATAGTTCTATCCCAAGTAGATTTGGGATCTCACACAAGTTCAAATTAACATGAAAACCAGACAAAAAGAAGAGACAGGTAAAATATATTAAGAGTTTCATCATTATCCTGTTGCCTGATTCTCATTTGCTCTGCCCTGATTTCTTTTAGTCAGCCGTATGAGACTGCAATTATTTTCAAGGTTTCCAGAAAAAATTGTTTACCATTGTTACTTTAATAAGCAAGAACCCTGATATTTTCTAAGAGTGCATTTCAGAGATGATAGTATATATATATATATATATATATATATATATATATATATATATATATATATATATATATATATTCTTAAGGACTATTTGGACTATAGTTTATTTGCTGATTAAAAAGCTATCTTCAGACTTCCACTTCAGACCAAGGTGAAGTAAAAGAGACTAAATGTATCCTGTTGCCTGAAAACAAACAAACAAAAAATAGACAAGATATATGGAAAAGGTTTAACAGACACTACACATCTGGCAATGAAGAACACTGATCTCTGAGAGATGGGAAATAAACAAATGAAGCCTAAAATTCCCAGAATATTAACCTGGGAGAAATTTGGGTCACCATGCAGGGAGGAATTCAAAGAGAGACTGGCAAACTACTTAAGGTGTGAAGACAGAGCTGAAAATCTGCAGAGAATAAGGCAGCTAGAAATCACAGGAAAAAAATCAGAAAGGAGAGAGAGTCAGAGAGAGAGATCTCTCATTTTAGAGAGGATCCATCTTTATTATCCAATTGAGTACTAATCAGCAAATCTGTGTGAGGAAAAAAAACTACCTGAAAAGTTAGAGATAATACTTGCTCAGTACTCATACAGGGATAGAAAGCCTATCTGCCCCACTAATAAGATTGGAAAGACTCAATATTCATGGTCATTAGGCAGAGTACACAAAATGGTCTTGCCTCAACAGTGGGGAGTAATTAAACATAGACTGGTAACTGCTCTAATCCTGCCTAACAAATCTTAAAAGCAAAATGAAAAAATCAACTTTTTAAATGTAATTTAACATAATTTTAGAACAAAGTTCAACAATATTTGTGGTAATAAAAAATATTCAGAACTCAACAGAGTAAACTTTACAATGTTTAGCATCTAATAAAATATTACCAAGTAACAACAAAGCAGTAAAATAGGACCCATAATGACGGCTGATCAATCAAAACCAACACAGAACTGACAGTGACGTTAAAGAGTAGATTAAAAACATTAAACAGGTTTTATAATTATACTAGGAGCCCAGCACGCAATTTGAAATTGTGCAGTGCCGCTCAATTATTAGAAATCCAATTATTAGAAACATTATTTTAACTGTTTGTAGTACCATTTAGAAAGTATAGTAACAATAGATACAGGTAATTGAAGGACTTTTTGCAAAACTTTCTTGCTGTTCAGAAAATAGCCTCATATCTATTTCAGTTATTAGATAATTCCATTGTGTAATTGTGTTTTGCTAGTTTAATTAGCTAGTGCATTTGGTCTCAAAACTGTCTTTAGAGTTTAAGAAGTTTAAACAGTTTGGGGAAGTTTCATAGTTTTTCATGAATATAAATGCCTCTTGCTGTTATTTTTGTTAGAATTAAGTATTATGTAAAACCCCTATGATAGCATCTATTTCTTGAGAAGTGCTCAAAAAAACTTGAGCAGAATCTGGTTATTTTTAAAATTCAGGCTAATTCATTGGTGATCTAATTCCATAATTCTGGCATAAATCCCATAAAAGTCCAAAACTCTAAATGAATTGAGTGGCTCCTCGATCAAAATTAAGAAAAATGAAACAAAACTCTGCACTCTTTCATTTACCCTCCTCAATGGAGATCTGGGACTAAAATTTGTTAACTCTACCTCCCTTTTGTTATCCAGGACCAGAAACTGCTAATAATACCCAGTAATAGCTCATACTTTTTCCTGTTAAAACAGAGTTGTCTGATAATAAACTGTACAGTTTTTGTTTAGAATATTTTAGTTTCACCTTTCCCCTAATTTATTGGAGGATTTATGTACTCTTAATAATTTCAGATTGAGTGAAGCCAGACATGTCAGAGATCCCAAGCTAAACACCAAAGCTGTGCCCTATTTTAGCAGAATAATAGTAGACTTCGAAGAAAAAAGTTTAGAGTCAAACATCCCAACTTGACTCTGAGCTTAGTTGTGTGACTTTGAAAAGGTTATTTCTTCTCTCTGTGTTTCAGTTTTTTCTTTTATAAAAGATGGATTATAATTGTATGCCTACCAGATAAGGCTGTTACATAGATTAAAGGAGCTGTAGCTATTTAGCACAGGATCTGAATAGAGTTCACACATATTATGGTTGTAATTATTAGTATACAATTGTTGTGCATATCTTGGATCCATCTAAAACTCTCTAAAGTTTATGCATGTGCTCTGTGTCATTGGTCTCTGAGATCTCACAGAAGCTGCTGTGAAACTATCAAGAGGAAATTGGGTGTGAAGTTTATTCTTTTTTCATCTTTGATGATATGGCCACATCCACTTGAAGTATGAGTTGTTATGTTGATGGGAGAGAGGCAAGTGCTGGTAATGAGTAAAATGTTGCAAAAGGAGAAGAGGTTTTGGGGCCTACATAACTTTTTGTCAAAATCTACCCTTCTGATCCAAGATCATGGACACCCACAGTCTCATGATGTTTGTATGCATGATAACATCAGACCAAACTCTCTCTTCTGAACTCCAGAAATCTAAATAATTAGAGTAAAGAAGTGGCACTGGAACCCTCAAATTGGGTATATCCTCCTTGCTTTCTTACCTGATTTTTACAAAACTTTCTTCAACTAAGAAGAAAAGGCCAACAAAAATATTTTTATTGTTTACTATTATTACCACTCATTATTATGTCTTAGTTATTGAATAACTATGAGTTAGATGTGGTGCTAAATACTAGAATTTTGTTATGCTATTCATCCTCAAAAAAAAAAAAAAAACCCAATCCCATAGAGTTGTTTTTATATTTCTCATTTATAGATGAGAAAGCTGAGGCTTGGAGGTATTAACTAATTTGTCCAAAGACATGGAGCTATTAAATATCATATGTGGACTTGGAACTCAACTGTCTCAACTAAAGTCCATATGTTCCTGCCAGGGCATGCTTGTAAACATTGTGTATCTGGGGTTAGGATTGCTTAAGTACCTAGTTCTGAGAATCATATCTTGACTTTGACACTGTTTATATAATTTCAAATAAATTACTTAAACTCAGTTTTGGTGACTGTCCTGTTTATACTAGTGTTTTGTTACAATAAAAAATGCAATTCAGTTCTGTAAATTTAAGAACTTGTGTTATCACCATGAGTATGATTGCATAGCCTATATTAGTTAGTTAGGGTTTTCAGACACCTACAAAACAATTATTTTAATAATCAGAATAAGCATCTTACTGAGTTACCTAAGAATTATGTAAATTTTTAATGTTGTCATAATTACCCAAGGGAGATTCCAATTTGGTTACAAAGATCATAGAAAAGCACCAACCAAGTTTAAGATACTCAATACATGAGCAAATAAATCCAACCTTATCAGGATAAAATGTAATATGACAATTTTATTACCATTTATCACTTATACTAGTCTCCACAGCTGTTTGAATCTGATTAACATCAAATCTTAATGAATATAAAATGATATCTTGCTATAGTAAGTAGACGACATGAATATAATTTAACTCTCCTTAAGAACATAGAATCCAATTTTCAGAGTTCAGGTCATGGGATTTTGATCAGACTGAGATATCTATAAAGAGAAGTAGTAAGAGATGAGGTTACAAATGCAGTTTAAGGATAGATTGCAAGAGTCTTTACTGATAGGCTAAAGAATTTGTACTTTGCAGTGTGACACTGGAAAACCATTAAATATAAAAAAGGTATATGTTCAAAGTTTTGGGTTAGATATACCAGCAATACATCAGAAGAATTCAAATAGGGAAGGAGACTGAAGACAAGAACAATCTAAGTGGCTACTTAAAATTGGGGGATTAAAACATATTAACAGTGAGAAAGAAAAAGAAATGAATAGAAGACATTGACAAATCTTAGTCAACCCTAATTAGTGGGGGTTGACTCTGCAAGGAAATTTTGAATCTGATAGTCTGAAAGATTAAGAAAGTTAAAATAGAGGTATTATTTGAAAGTAAAGACAGATTTGAAGGAAATATTTAAACATGGACAGTTCAAAGTGATTTAAAAGATAAGAAGAAGAATTTGCTGAGCAGAGAGTTAGAAATATAGAACTGGAGCCTATGAGAAACTTTAGCATCAGGTTAATAGTTTTGGGAATCAGTTACTGAGGAATGTTTCCAAAGAAAGAAAATTGAGAGAAAAGATAAAAGGCTTGAACTAAAAGTTAACTCATCTATCTATACTAATAAAGAGCTAATATGCTAATTAGCAGGATGCCGTAACGGTAATGGCCAGGTCATTAGCATATTAGCTTGGGCATTGCTCCGGAGATGGGCGAAGTGGGGAGGCGCCCGGAGGAGGCAGGACCATCCTGTCCCGGGGAGGGCAGGGGTGAGAGCCCATAGCGTCCCCCTCACCAGTCCTTCACCACCCACCGCTCACACTCTGAGTGCCCCGTGGCCCACCTGCCAAGGGCAGGAGCACAGTGCAGTAGGCTGGAGGCTTCCAAGCTCTCCTCCAGCGCCATGATGGGGCAGAGCTGCCGCATTGCTCCAGAGATGGGGTGGAAGCAGGGAGGCGCCCAGAGAAGGCGGGACCAGCCCAAGGCCACTGGAGGGACTGAGGTCAGGGTTTGAAGTGGCCAGAGAAGGCCAGAGGGTTTGGGGACTGGGCCCGACATGCTGGAGCTCTGCATGGAGAGGTTCGGGTGTCAAGGCAGGGCTGCAGGTGGGCTGCGCTGCGCGATATCACGAGCTGGGCTCATAGTATATATATAAAAAGCCAGCATCCATAATGACCAGAACGACTGATGGCCGGTCACTATGATGCCCACTGTAGCCAGCAAACTGGCCTGATCAGGGGGTGGGGCCAGCCAGCCAACTTCCTGTGGGCCCTCCAGCCCGGCTGGCCCACCCCTGATCAGCCCACCCCACTACAGTAGGCCTGCAGCCCCTCCCCCAGGCTAGCCCTGCCCCTGATCGCACCTCCACCCCAATAGGGGGTAGGGCCAGCTGACCAACCTCTTGAAGCCCCTCCCTCTGGCCGTTCCCACACCCTATGTGCCCCCACCACCCTGATTGGCCTGCAGCCCCTTCCCCGGGCCAGCCCCATCCCTGATCACCCCTCACCCCAAAAGGTGGTAGGACTGGCTGGCCAACCTCCTTCAGCCCTTCCCCTGACCTGGCCCCACCCCAGATAGGCCCCCTCACCCTGCTCAGGGGCAGGGCCAGCTGGCCAACCACCCATAGCCCCTCCCCCAGGTTGTTGGTCCCCAACGGCACCCCAACCCCATTCGGGGGCAGGGCTGGCTGGCCCTCCGCCCACAGCCTCTCCTCATGGCCAGCCCTACCCCCAATCAGTCCCCGAACCCCAATCAGGGGTGGGGCCTGTTGACCAATCGCCCACAGCCCCTCTCCCCAGCCAGCCTGGCCCTGATTGGGCCCCGATTAGGACAGGCCGGCTGGACCCCACCCATGCACACATTTGTTCACTGGGCCTCTAGTTTCTACTTAAAAGGGATAGCAAGAGTAAGCCTATGATACAGAGAAGCAAAGGCCAGAAAAGCTGTAGAATGCCATATATATATGGCATTACTAGTTATTAAAGAGAAATAGACTTTCAAAATTAAGATGGTGAGATGACTATGAAATATATCCTTTGTCTTTACAAAGTTAGGAATCAGAACTTTAAACAGAAGGGACAAAGACAGGAATGTTCTAAATTATTGAAAAAAATGATGAAGAGAAAGCAGAGAATGAAATAATTTTTGTTAAGAGCCCATTATGTGCTGATCTACATGCTAAACCTTGTTCTACAGAATTAGAGAACTTAACATTAATTAGAGCACATTTCTTCTAAGAATAATCCTGGGACAATCATTCTGTAAGTGATTCGCAAGAGATATCAATGGAGAAATTGGCTCAAATTAGAAAAACCAAGTTTTCATTACATTTGAAAAGTTTCAAAAACCCAATTACTATAATCAACAGATAGTTCAAGTCATTAGGTGTATTTAAAACAATTAATTTAAGCAGCAAAGCTATCACACCTCATTAGTAGAATTTTGAGGCAGAGTGCTATCATGGCAATGTACACAAACTGTTCATTGAATGCTGTATCAGAGCTCAAAGTCAGTCTCCACTACTTATAGATTTACTACCACAAACACTTCTCTGAGTTTTAGTCTATTCTTTTAAATAATAGGAGAATTATGACAGAAAGTAACTATAATGGCTATAATTTTTATGATCATCACATTAAATAACTTTACAAAATAGAACATAGAAATCAATCTTTTCTTAAA
Source organism: Myotis daubentonii (assembly GCF_963259705.1). Lineage (NCBI taxonomy): Eukaryota > Metazoa > Chordata > Mammalia > Chiroptera > Vespertilionidae > Myotis > Myotis daubentonii. Next base: position 59,115,488 of record NC_081845.1, read on the forward strand.
GCTAAAAACAATGAACTAAAAGCAAATTGTGTTATATAGATCAGGACAGCAAGTAGCTCAAAATTAAGCCATAATCTTCATAATATATAAGTGCTTACCACAAGTCTTTGAACTGAGAGAGGGCACAGTATATTAAACCCATACATTAAAGGTTTTATCATCAAAGCTCAAGCACATTGGAGTGGCATGATAGAACAATTTTCATGCTGGGAGATCAAAAACAATGTCCCAAACTAAAGAAGGCACAGTTGATACTTATGAAGTCAAAATGAATACATAACAATTTGATGACACAGCACTGGAGACAGTAAGCTAAGGATAGCAGATGAAGGAGGTTATTTAAATCTGCTTGTCAGGAACAATAAGTATCATTATATCTTGTTTTCCCAACTGTTCATTTCACAAAAAGAAATTTTATATTTGTAGAACTCCACTTGTGGTTATAAAATTGGGAAAATTAACACCTCAAACCAAAAAGAAGAGAAAGATTCAAACTAGCAACCGCAAAGCTAATGATGAGAGGTTTGCTCTCAAGCTTGATCTCTGCCTTGTGTACTCTGGCCTCACAACATTACAGTAGCACCTCCTGGGTAAAATAAAGAAACTTGATTTAGAGTCCACCCATTCTCTTCCCGGTTAGATGCACATTCAATTGCTCCTAGGAGGATATTGTATGACACCAAGTGTTCATTGCCACAATACAAATAGAAAAAAAAGTGGAAGAGAGGTGAAAGGGGGAAACTAAAAAGTGTTATTTTACTTGGGTTTAAATTTCAGGTTTAGAGCTTCAGTAGCTATAGTTTTTAGCTCTGAAAACAAATCTTTAATGGCCTTATTATAGGCAGGGCTGAAGAACTTCATGGTTTATTTATCTTGAACTTCAAGACTCTGCACACACACACACACAAATCATTTAAATCCATTAGAAGTCACCAGATTTAAGAACCAACAAAATGTTGCTATATGAAATGCATATAGACAAGAAATTCTGAGAAGCTAATATATTACTATATATCCAAAACGAGGCATTGATTTATAGCCCCACATGTTCTCTCACTTTCTGGTGTCCAAAGGCTTTAGAAATATCTAAATTTAGTTTATATACTACTAAATCTAATGAAAAATTGATTGATATTCCAAAAGCTCCCATTACCAACAAAGGCGTTAGCATCTGCAACTAGCTTGTGGATGAACAATTAATCTTTGCTGACCACAGATGCAACAAGGAGTGTAGAGAAGCATACATCCTCTCCATGTATAAACTTGGGAACAGAGTTTCACAGATTGGTTTGCAAAACAGTGCCACAGACAGCTATGAAAAACCCCCTCTATTTAAAAAATTACATTTTTACTTATCTAGTCATATAAATTGCTTAAGAGTTTTATAATTTAACTAGGGGCCCAGTGCATGAATTCGTGCACCTTGAAAGGAACTGTGGGTCGCAAGGTTGCGGTAGGCACAGGGGCAGGTCTTGGCCCATCCTCCACGCCCCCACCCGGCCCCTCCCACCACGGCCCCTGGTCCCGTCTGCTGGCAGCCCCACTCCCACCACCACTGCTCCCACACACTGATGGCACCGGTCCCGCTTGTACCCACTGACAGCGCAGAGCGACTGGGGCCAGCACCAGCAGCAGTTGCAAGCAGGGCCAGTGGGTGCGAGCAGCAGCTGCTGCCCTGATCGCTGCTCAGGAGCAGGGGAGGTGGAGAAGCCCTTAGGGGTGATCGAGGCCAGCAGCCGCTGCTCACACCTGCTGACAGTACCAAGCGATTGGGACTGGCGCCAGGGGCCAGGAGCGGGTGTGAGCGGTGGCTCTGGTACCAGCTGTGGGTGCGAGTGGGGCTGATGCCAGCGGTGGGTGTGAAAGCCGGGTGGGACCACAGCGGGCAGGAGCAAAGAATTTTTAGTAACCACCAGAGGCTCGCCCCTATGACAGCGACTGGTGCCCTGCCTTGGTCTGGCAGCCCCACTCACCTGCTCCACCATCCCGCCATGGCAAACACCTGCCATGTTCCACGTACGCCCCCTGGTGGTCAGCGCACGACATAGTGACTAGTTGTTTGGTTGTTTGGTTATTCCATCATTCGGCTATTTGCATATTAGGGTTTTATATATATAGACTAGTGGCCCAGTGCACGATATTTGTGCCCGGGGGGGGGGGTTCCCTAAGCCCAGCCTGCACTCCCTCGTAATCTGGGACCGCTGACTCCTAACCGCTCACCTGCCTGCCTGCCTGATCACCCCTAACCCCTCTGCCTGCCTGCCTGATTGCCCCTAACTGCCTCTGCCTGCCTGATCACCCCTAACTGCCCTCCCCTGCTGACCTGGTTGCCCCCAACTGCCTTCCCATGCTGGCCTGATCTCATCCCCAATGGTTCTCCCCTGCCGGCCTGATCTCAGCCCTAACTGCTCTCCCCTGCCAGCCTGATTGCCCCTAACTGCCTCTGCCTTCCTGATCGCCCCTAACTGCCCTCCCCTGCTGGCCTGATCTTGCCCCAAATGGCCCTCCCCTGCCAACCTGATCTTGCCCCCAACTGCTCTCCCCTGCCAGCCTGATCGCCCCTAATTGCCCTCCCCTGCAGTCCTGATCTCGCCCCCAAGAGCCCTACCCTGCCAGCCTGATCTCGCCCCCAACTGCCCTCCCCTGCTGGCCTGATTGCCCCTAACAGCTTCTGCCTCATCCCCGACCACTATGGCTTTGTCTGGAACATAGTCAGACGTCCAGAAGATGGCCGGTCAACCAGGTCTAATTAGCATATTACTCTTTTAGTAGTATAGATAGATTATATAGGATAGGGTTGCTTAAATGGGGGGGGGGGCTTTTTTCATCAGGAGGAGATGCTCTTGGCAGACAAAAATGCATAATCCCTATATCTGGACTGATAGCCAGCCATATGCACTATACTGCCAAACTGGTCATTAAAATGTTGAACCTCTTTCGTACACCTTATACCAAATAACTGTTGCCCTCCTCAGCCCCCACCTTAGGTTCTGCCTTCACAGTTCACCCAGCTTAGGTTCTGATTGGACAATTTTTATGCCAGTCAGTGTCAAAAGCTCCACCTCCTAGGCAGCCATTGGCTCCTGGCACTTCACCCAGATTTAATTCTGATTGGTCAGTTTCTATGCCAGTCAGTGTCAAAAGCTCCATCTTCTAGGCAGCCATTGGCTCCTCCCACTTCACCCAGATTTGGTTCTGATTGGTCGTTTTATATGCCAGTCAGCGTCAAAAGCTCCGTCTCCTAGGCAGTCATTGGCTCCTCACGCTCACCCAGATTTGGATCTGATTGGTCGGTTTCTATGCCAGTCAGCGTCAAAAGCTCCGCCTCCTAGGCAGCTTATCATTGACTCCTCGCACTTCACCCAGATTTGATTTGATTGGTTGGTTTCTATGCCAGTCAGTGTCAAAAGCTCTGCTTCCTAGGCAGCCATTGGCTCCTCACACTTCACCCAGATTTGGTTCTGATTGGTTAGTTTCTATGCCAGTCAACGTCTCCCGGCCTATAAACAGGCCTGATCAGAAAGGCAGGGCTGATCAGCAGCCCCAGTGTAGGCCCGAGAGAAGGAGAGGCCCGGCAGCTGGCCAGGCCCTGAGCGAAAGAGAGAGGCAAGTGCTGATCAACAGCTGCCACAGAGGCTATGGATCAGACCCTGCTTTTCTCTCCAGGCCTCTCTTTGGGCCTGATCTGCAGCTCCCCCTCAGCAGTCAGTGCTGGGTCAGGGCACCCACAGCAGCGGCAGTCAGTGCTGGGTCGCCATGGCATCCCAGCACTGACTTCCGGTTGGTCGAGCTTTTGGTTGTTTTGGATGTTACGGACCCTGGATTTTTATATATTAGAACTAGAGGCCTGGTGCACAAAATTTGTGCACTCTGGGGGGGGAGGGGTAGTTCCTCAGCCCAGCCTGTGCCCTCTCACAGTCCAGGAGCCTTTTTGGGATGTCTGGCTGCTGCAAAGGCAGTAAAGGCTACCACCAGCACTGCTGTGCTCACCAGCCGTGAACCTAGCTTGTGGCTGAGCAGCGCTCCCTGTGTGGGAGCACACTGACCACCAGGGGACAGCTCCTGTGTTGAGCATCTGCCCCCTGGTGGTCAGTGCATGTAACATCAACTGGTCATTCCACCGTTTGGTCAATTTGTATATTAGCCTTTTATTAATAGGATATTATCTGTTTAGGCAAGTTTTTATGTAGCTGAGGTAGGATATCTCAGATTATACCTGGTACTGCAGTGCTTCCTTATAATGTACTAGAAATGTGAATTAATATTAATAATTTCTAATGAGGCTTAAAATGGATATAAGATTGAAATGTGTGACAACCTGTATTTGTTTTCTGGAGCTGCCATTAAAGTTTGAATGGTTTAAACAACAATTTATTGTCTCACAGTTCTGGAGGCTAAGAAGTCCAATACTGAGTTGTGGGAAGGATTGGTTCCCTCAGAGAGTGGTAGCCTCAGGCATCCCTTGGCTTAATGGATTATATTTATCTGTCTCTTCACATTGTTTTTTTTTTCTCTGTACATGTCTATGTGTCTAAATTTCCTCCTATAAGGACACCAGTCATACTGGAGTAGGAGCCCTTCTTACTCCAATATGACTTCATCTTAATCAATAATATCTGCAATGACTTTATTTCCAAATAAGATCACATTCTGAGAAACTGGGGATTTGCACTTCAATACATCGATTTTGAGGGGGACACAATTTAACCCATAAGACAACCCTAACCACCAAGTAAAACGGATGCTGAAAACAGAAAACTATATAATATTTCTGATTACCCTATTCTTCTAGATCTACAACAACCATACTTAATTCGTATACTCCTAGATTTATATGTTCTCTGTGGAAATTAACAAATTTACAAAAGGAGTTCTGCAAAAATCACAGAACTAAAGCATAAGAAATTATCAAAGTCATTAAAAACAATCAGGATGTGTTAAGAATAAGTTTTCATATAATGGACTCCAAAGGTATGTTAACAATTAATTATAAAAACAATTAATTATGGAAAGCCTTTAGTAGCATTTTAGCACCGGGGGGACCTGTAGATAACCAATGGATGCATGCACCTGGGGTTGGCTCAAACCTGATATAGAAATGAGCATCACATTTTCAGCTCTATAGCTCTAGCTAACTTCACTAAGGTCTAGCCAATGTCAGGAACTATTATAATTTTTCTTTTTAAAAAAATATATTTTATTGATTTTTTACAGAGAGGAAGGGAGAGGGATAGAGAGTTAGAAACATCGATGAGAGAGAAACATCGATCAGCTGCCTCCTGCACACCCCCATTAGGGGATGTGCCCGCCACCAAGGTACATGCCCTTGACCGGAATTGAACCCGGGACCCTTGAGTCCACAGGCCGTGGCTCTATCCACTGAGCCAAATCGGTCAGGGCAAGAACTATTACAATTTTTCACATCGATTTTCTCACTTAATAATATTCTACAAAAGATGTTGCTACTTTCCTTACCTCCACTTAAGGGAATATGTCTGAGGGAGTGAAATAACTCAGCCAGGGACATGGCTGGTTCAGAGGCCCTAAAAACTACTGAAATGCTTCAAATGTTAGAGATTATAATATTTGAGAGAAAACCAGAAATGTACACATCTTCTAGCTAGCTCCTGATTGAAAGAATTATGTAACATTAGTTTTTCAGATTATACTATTACGTAACAATCTTTCCAAACACAATAAGCAAAAATTGAGGGAAATTAATTCCCCCAAAGGGTTAAATTTCATTTCTCTTTCAAAGTAAATCACTAAACCACCCAAACCTACATTACTCATCTGGGCGATAAATCAGATTACATAATCTACCATCAAAAAGGCTAGAATATTGAAAGGTAAATTTTTTGAACAAAGAGGGTTGGCAGCTGGGGTAGAGATTATTGTACTCACCCATATCCAGTTATGCTCTCTTACTCCATGTCCTGCTTTTATATCTTAGGTGGGACCTTGGGACTAGATTTAATTGAAAAACTAAGAAGTGGACTGTATTACTTCTGGACTAATGTATGAAAACTCCTGTGTAAGCCTCTGAGCTCCCGGGCCCTGGAAGCTGCGTGCTCTGTGTTTTTGGATCCCTGAGCTACAGTTTGAAAGGAAGTTGCTTTGGTGTGTCCTGCAGCAGACTTTTTAAATGTCAAACCACTAAGTGCCTGGGTTGTGTTTAGAGCATAGCCTAATCTACCCTGACTAAATTGGATTTTATTTATTTGTCTGTCACTTTTAAGCTTCCTTAAGACTTGTCAAAAATTTAACAATTCCACCTGGACAGTCACAGAAGGCCAACACACAGGTGACATCTTCCTAGAGAAATCAGATTGGCAACACAAAAAAGGAAAGGCCTCCTTGCATGGTATGAAATCCATTCACCTCCCAACTATTCTAAATGTATGGGACAGATGGAGGAACAAATTGCCATGAACCAGTTGCCAGCTTTGACATTCCTGGGACAAAAAAAAAAAATGCTTCCAAAAGGGCATAACTCCATAAGCCCTCAAAATCTGGAGTACTAATTCACTTCATCGCCCTCATCAAATTGTTAGAATAGTACAATGTTCACTGGGATACAACTAATGGAGAAAACAGGGAATATTCTGGTGCTTTTGTGCAAATTAGGCATTTTATTTTAACTTTAGAATTTTGTACAAAGCCACCAAAAAATTATTTTGACTTTAAGAAACTGACAGTTGGCCAATCCAATTGCTCTAAAGCTATTGTGCCTAAGTTATATAATTGTCTATAGAGACTCTAAGATTTCAGACACTATACCTGGGAAGAATATATTCGTTACAACCTGAATTTTTGCTGACAAATCTGAACTGAATTCTCAGCTAACATTGCAGGATCTGGAGTCTCACTGCTTCTGGCTCCTAGCTATTCTGCTCAATAGGAATGTGACTTTAGACAAATATACTGTTTTGCTTCTTGGAAAACGACAATTATTCCCACATTATGGTGAGGCTTAAACAGGGTGTATAAATTATAACCTGTTTTCCACAGAGCCTGAAATATAAATATATACATTACTTTTAATTAGTATTATCATTGTAAGTAAATACATAAGAAAATAAAATACAAGTTACACATGACTTGTAGTCTTTAATTTGGGTGGGAATAGGTGTACTGTTTTGGTGAATAATTCAGGCTCCAAAGTTTGACAACTGGGTTTAAATCTCTGTACTACAGCTTCCTCATCATGTATACCTGGGTGAATTACTTAACTGTCCAATTCTTCTGTTTCTTCCTCTGTAAACAGATATAAACAATATAGCCCGACTTAGAGGAACGTGAGAAATAACTGTGAAAACCCACAAAAGGTCCTTTTGTCACAAAGTTACTATTTTAAAAATATCAAGAGTTATATCACATATTTATATAAAATTTCTATTTAGAAAATTGCTATTAAATCTAAGTACAAAAATATCCATTTGATCATTATGTTGTAGTTATTCCCAAAGGTAATTAAGGTGTAGCATCTGATAAAATGTAATTAAGGTGTAGCATCTGATAAATGGTGAAGTCAGTACTCGAAATAGCAGTATTTAGACATAATATTGAAAATTGCTATATGCTTTAAGAAACACATAAAGATAAAATATTAACAAGACATTAATATTTTGTTTCTAACAGTTGCAGTATTTTTCATGGCTCATAATTGGACATAGTCGAATCTGTCCACAATAATAGTATTATTGGATACATTACAAGAAAGCTATGAAGTAAAAATGAAAATCAACTTTGCATTGCTCAGCATTTCAGATAGTTACAGAATGGTGTTGAGACGATACAGGCAGTTGAAATAACCTATATTTTATCTGGAGAAGGAGTTAAAAAAACACACAGAATAGAGTTGGGAACGCAGAGCAGGATCAAATGCAAAGTATCTTTCCATGAATTTTTCTTTAGTTAGGCAGGGGACTGTTAAAGTAGAAAAGAAGCTGGGTAATCACATTTCCACTTTGCCACTAATCTTTTTACTAGGAAAATACTCTTTCAGTGCCCAGGGAAACGTGTGCAGGCCACCTGTGCCTGCTGCCTTCGTTTAAGAAAAAGATTGTGAACACAGAGCTGCTTTTATCCATGAACTCAGCTGAGCATCTCTACAGGGCCCGGCAGGGAGAAGGGAGCTGCCCAGGGGCAAGGCTGTCCTCCCCGAAGTGGCTCCTCTCCACACTTCCTAAATACAATAGTAATTTTTGTTTTATGCGGTGATTTTTTGGAGGGCGGTTTGAATTGTGAATAGCAAGAAAATGAACAGGTTTTTAAAAAGCCATTTCATAGGTCATTTATTTTATAATAATGGGCCAAGAGTAAATGTGCAATTTATGGGGGGTGAGGCTAAGATCAAGCCCCCTTGGCTTTCTGAACTCATTTTCAAGTGTTCACATGTTCTGAGTAACAGCTGATTTTCTCGGAGTTCACTGCTGCACCCCAGGGACTGAGCAGGAGTGAGTACACTGTCAGTACATGTGTTCCCTGGCTCAGTGGAGGCCAAGAGTTGAAGTCAGGAACTTTCATCACCTGCAGACAGGAGTGGTCCACTCCCACTGAGGCAAACTAAAGCCATCTTCCCCACCTCCTTGGCCCCATCACCAAGAGTCGGGCATCATTCACACTTTACTCTTCTTTATCCACCACCCAACCCCTACACAAATCACAGCCTGGCCAGAGTGGCACTAATCCCTTCCCACTTTCAGGTCTTTTAAAACTTTGGTCACCCCCAGAAGCCCCAGGTGTGGGGGGCAACTCATTTCCTTCATGCTAGTCTCTGCTTCCCCTTCTCCCACCCCTCAGTTCCCCTCTACTGAACCCTCTAAAAACAGTCCAGCATTAGAGAAATCTCCCTCATCCTCTACTTTCTCCCAGAATTCCATCTGGCTCCAAAAAAGCCCTAGCTCTTCCTTGAGGTCCCGAGCTCCCCTATAGCTCTCACCAGTGGTGTCTGTTGTTACCACCACAGCACTTGTCCCACTGGAACTGGAAGGGGAGTAGACATCTCTGCTCTTCATTGCTGCTCTCAGACCCTTCTCCATGTCTGTTTTAAACCTCATATCTTCCATTTATATCATTCACTAACTCTCATTATGGCAGCATGTAGCGCCTTCACATTTTTCTCAATGTCTTCCTTATATTTCCCAGGAATTTATTTTCCAGCTCATTATCAATCTCTGGGTATACTTTTGTGGTTTCAAGATTTATGTTGTTCCTCCTTTTAACACCTTAGTCTCTCAGTTCCACAAATTCCTCTCCTGCAATGATCTTGTCCTCCACACTTCATAATTACCAGTGCCATCCATGGTTACACCCTAGTCCATTAGTGCTAATAACTGCAATCCCTTTATCATCACAATTTTATGATTGTCATTTGCTGAACACCTATTTCTACCATTTTTTCTCATTTCCTCTAATGCACTGACTCCAAATATTTAGGACATAGTGGAATCTCCAATCTATTGATTCTACTATTGTTTCACCATCTCTCATCTTGATATCTTCTCTCTCTTTTCTACTTAGCTTAAATCCCATGGTTTAACATAATCATCAGCTTGTTTATATCCCTGACTTCCTCTTTTTCTCTCACTTCATTGCACTCCCTTAACAAAACCATCACCCTCATCAAATCCAATTCTCTATCTAGTTTCACACTACATCTCCTAACTGTCCTGACTGTTCTTTTTACTTTTGTGATGGTGAACCTCAAGTGCACATTTACTGCTACAGGCTATCTCACTATATGTCCTTCATCTATGCTGTCATATTCTACTTCATTAGTCTATTCACTCTTCCTCTCCCCTAAATGACTGTATTACTTTTCTTCCCTTTCTTCAAGTCTCCAACAATCCTATCCCAAAACTCACTCTGAACCAGTGATATTCTTTTATATTTCTTGAACAAAGTTGAAGCATCAGAAGAAAACTAACAACCAACCTCCCATACCATACACTGACATAATCTGTCTTCTACCTGGCACCACAGATAAACTATCCATTCATCTCTCAAAAATCCTTTCCCTCCAATTGTTCTCTAGATCCTGTTCTTTCTTTCCTACCTAAGGATACCACTGTGGCTGGCAATTTTTTGCTTTACTATGCCATCTTTCTCTTTTCTCTAACTTTATTTATCAATATAAAATCATGCTGATATTTCTACCATTTAAAAATATTTTTTATTATTTTTAGAGGGAGAGGAAGAGAGAGAAACAATGATCAGCTACCTCTTGCATGCCTCCCATCAGGGATCTAGCCCTCAACCTGGGCATGTGCCCTGACCAGGAATCAAACCATCAACCTTTCAGTACACAGGACAATGCCCAACCAACTTAGCCACACTGGCTAGGATGATATTTCTATAATTTCATTTTATTTATTTTAGTTTTTAAGTCCCTTAACCTATATATTATATTGTAAAAGCAAATAATGAGACTGTACTAAAAAGTGGGTTATAATACAAAATACATTAGAGTAAATTTCTGCATAGTCTTTATAGACAGTAAATATATCAATAAAAATAAGCACAAAGTAAGCAGCAACATAAATTTGAATAAATTTCTATACAGGGAGTCATCTTGAAATATTTTAATATCTAGCATATCCTTCTTGGTTGCAACTAGAATTTGTATTATTTGAGTTAAATATTTAAGAGATGTTTTCCTTCCACTTCTAAGTGTTCAGGCTCTACAGAAAAATCCCAAGGACACTGGGGTCTGAGAAGGGACTGCTTTACTTAGAAGTATACACTAAAGCCTCCTTTCTAGTTTTCCAGCTTAAGAATAACTGTCCTAATTACTTTAAAATAAAAAGTAAAAAGAAAGCAGGAAATGTTCATCTGAAGAAAAGTATTTTATGTCCTGAGGAAAGACATTTTGGTCAGATATTTTTATTTCATCCAGAGAGTGTTTTAACATATATACCAGTTTCCCTGGTATTATTTTCCACCATATTTTCCCCAAATTTTATGAAATAATAAAAGCAAATTTATCCTTTCTATAAGTTAATATAACAAGTACTTTGGAGAAACTAAGATGGCGGCATAGATAAACACTGGGAAATTGCCGGCTCCCACAACAATTGAAAAATACTGCAAAGGAAAGAGCGGACATCATCCAGAACAACAGGAAGGCTGGCTGAGGGTAAATTCTACAACTAGAAGGAAAGAAAAGCACACTGAGAGCCAGAGGAGCTGCGGAGGTGAAGTGCAGAGGTACGGCGGCTCGCGTGCACGCGGAAAGGGGGTGGCACCTGAGGACGCGGCTGTCTTTTTGAATCACAAGCTCCCGACTGCTCTGAACTCCGGTTCCGGGAAGTCTCTGGGGACCCAGGACTCATACCGGGAGAAGCTGGACTGTCGGGAAGCGGGCGAACTTGAGGGCAGCTTTCCCTCAGAGGTGCTTGCAGCAAGTATCGGGTCACTGAGACACGGGACTCCTTAGGGCTGGGCGGAGAATCAGCCATAGCTGCTTGCTCCGCCCTTTGATTCCCTGAGACCCCGCCCCACCCAGGCTGTGGCAGAGGCTTTTGCATGTGAATGTACCTAACTGCAACCTAGCCAGGCAGACCCGGAACTTCCAAGAGAAGGCCCAAGGCCCCACAGCAGCTTGCATTGCTTCACAGCTGAGCCTCTTCGTGGCTCCTGCTGTGTGGCCTCAGGCAGAGGCTGAATTAGCACCTCCTTAGATCCAGGAGCCACAGTACCCAGTGGTCAGAGGGGGACCATCCAGATTGCAACTCCTCAGATCCATAAGGGACACACTCAGGGAGCAGACTCAGTGAGCACCAAAGCTCCACTGAAGCAAGTCTTGCCCCAGAAGGGTGTCTTCAGCACAGAAGTTCTCCCACTTCAGACACAGATGATTCTCACAGCCAATTGGCCTGGAGGTCAATTCCTCCCAGTGATCCTACAACAACCAAGGCACCAAGAGTGCACCAAGAGTGTCCACCTCAGGTAACTGGGGAGGCTGAGCCACTGGGCCCTACAGGACACCTGGTGCGCAGGGCCACTCTATCAACACAGGGAAGCAGCCAAAATGTGGAGACAAAGAAACAGGTCACAAATGGCAGAAATGGAGGAAAGCAAACGACTGGATATAGAGTTCAAGGCCACGTTTATAAGGTTTTTCAAGAATTTTATGGAAACCACCGATAAATTTAATGAATCCCTCAATAAGTATAGTGAGACCATGGAGGACATGAAAAAGGACCAACTAGAAATTAAGCATACACTAACTGAAATAAAGAATAATTTACAGAGATCCAACAGCAGACAAGAGGATCCCAAGAATCAAGTCAAAGATTTGAAATACAAAGAAACAAAAAATACCCAACCGAAAAAGAAAAAAGAAAAGAGATTCCAAAAATATGAAGATAGTGTAAGGAACCTCTGGGACAACTTCAAGTGTACCAACATCAGAATTATAGGGGTACCAGAAGGAGAGAGAGGGCAAGATATTAAAAACCTATTTGAAGAAATAATGACAGAAAACTTCCCCTACCTGGTGAAAGAAATGGACTTACAAGTCCAGGAAGCACAGAGAACCCCAAACAAAAGGAATCCAAAGAGGACCACACCAAGACACATCATAATTAAAATGCCAAGAGCAAAAGATAAAGAGAGAATCTTAAAAGCAGTAAGAGAAAGACAGTCAGTTACCTACAAAGGAGTACCCATACGACTGTCAGCTGATTTCTCAACAGAAACCATGCAGGCCAGAAGAGAGTGGCAAGAAATATTCAAAGTGATGAATAGCAAGAACCTGCAACCAAGATTACTTTATCCAGCAAAGCTATCATTCAGAATAGAAGGTCAGATAAAGAGCTTCACAGATAAGAAAAAGCTAAAGGAGTTCATCACCACCAAACCAGCATTATATGAAATGCTGAAAGGTATTCTTTAAGAAGAGGAAGAAGAAAAAGGAACTCTTACCATTTGCCACAGCATGGATGGAACTGGAGAGCGGATAAATACCACAGGATCTCACTCATTTGTGGAATATAATGAACAACATAAACTGATGAACAAGGGCTGATCCAGAGACGGAGAGGCATTGATTGGACTGTCGGGCCTTGGAGGGAAGGTAGGGGAGGGTAGGGGTAAGGGGGAAAGATCAACCAAAAGACTTATAAGCAAGCATATAGGCCTAACCAATGGACACGGACAACGGGGGGGTGAGGGCATGAGCGGGGGGGGTGGTAGAGGGTAACGTGGGGACAAGGACACATATGTAATATCTTAATCAATAAAAAATATATTAAAAAAACAACAACAAAATAAAACAAGTACTTTATTAGAATCTCTATTCGGGACAAGACTGAAATAGGGGGATGAAACAGTGTATTCTTAACAAATGGACCATGGAGTGGTAACTTTTTATGCAAAGGGAAAAACGGTAAATAGTTTAGGCTTTGCAGGCATATTGTCTTTCATCTCTGATGCTGTAGCATGAATGTAGTCATAGGTGATATGTACAAGAATTAGGGTGTCTATGTTAAAAAAACAAAAACAAAAACCAAAAAAAACTACAAAAAGAGGCTGGATTTGGCACATAAACCAGTTTGCTGGGGGCTGAATTTGACAAAAGTATTTTAAAAATTAAACAATCTGAGAAATTTATAATGAAATAAATGTTCACATTTATAGGAAAATAATTATTAGTTCATGTTAATATTAGTATATTTAATATAATTTATTTAATATTTTATTTTTTAGTTTAAAGGTATGAGGATTAGTTAAACTTGTAATTAGTGAAATTATTAATTTGTTAGATCACCCTTTTTTTAACCTGTTTAAAGAGTCAGGTGAATTTTCATTTTTACAATTTTTTATTCTAATCATTTTTATTGACTTCCTTATAAGAAGTATTCTTGTTGAGAATATGTCAGCAGTCATTGTGGCTCCCATTTGATGTCTAGATCAGGTTTTAATGACCCTGTGTGTAATCTTAGAACAAAAGGAAACTGTGTGTAATGCCCACTTCAGTCACCAACACTTCATCAGAAAGGAAACGTTCACACAAATTCCAATGGCATAACCAGAACGAGAGGAGGGCAGAAAACCTCACTGGGTTCTATTTCTTCTTTCTTCCCGTTAAAATTCTCTGAGCTGTTGATCAGAAAATAAAATTATGATGACAAGGTGGTTTAGGGAATTGGCAGCCATAATGTGGTTTTGTCAGTGTTTTGAAATTTTGAGACATCATCTGGTCCACCAAGTTAGTGATAAATAATAATTCTCTACAAGAGGAATATATATATATATATATATATATATATATATATATATATATATATATGATCTTTCTGCACTTGCCTCTCTAATGTCCTCACACAATTTAAAAAATCAAGCAAAGGCAAAGTCAGAAGAAACTGAATCCAGTCTTACCCCAGACTTTTCCAATGATTTATGTGCCCTTGTTCTTCGAAAGGTTTTGCCTAACCAATAGGGTTTTTGACGTCAGACCAAAGAATCTGGCCTTGAAAAGTCAATCTTCTATCTAAACTTCAGAGGAAGATTTTGCTCTTCAGGACACTTTCAATTCCCTTAAAATAATATAACCGAGAATGAAAGAAAGCATATTTTATATAGTATATGGACCTCTAAAATTGATATAAAATGCCTCAGAATGTTGGAAATCTGCTAGAGATTCTTTATTTTTTCTCTCTCTTTATTCTGACCCCTTGAAAAACCATTGTTAATTTGGAGAAAATGTCATTTAATGTGGAATTTAACATTCTGGTTAATATAAGATACAATAACAGAAAAATTAGAACACAAATGCATAAAAATGCAACATCTCAAAATGTATATTTTAGTAGATCCAAATTAAACTTCAATATTTCAAGTTGAGCTATAGCTTCAGATGTTATGATGTCTCACTACAGTCAAAGTTTGTAAATCCTTCCATGCTCATTATTAAGTAGCTGTAGTTTCCTGGGGAATCACACTTAAATGGAATTCCTTCACTGATAAATATCTAAGATTTTGTGTCATTTCTTCACTTCCACCTAAGCCAATGTCTTCTTCAACAAGACCTGTCTGCAAATTTCTCAGAAAACTAAGTCAAAGGTTATATATCAACAACAAAATGCTAGTTTTCACAAACACTAGAAATTTTTAGCATTGTTGTTGCAATTGAAAAATTTTTGGAAAAATCAAGCTAAATTCATGTTTTAAAACCATGCTGTAGCTTTTAATCTCTTTCTCCTTTAAAAAAAATTTTAAAAAGAAAATAAAAAAGTGAACTCTCTTTAGGTATTCTTTTCAAATTTGGAATAAAGAGCTGGAGGTTGGAGGAAAAGGATGTAATTTTAGTCTTTCAATCTGAAACAAAGTTTTATTTATTATTACAAATAATAAAAAATTGTCTGCAAAGCAAAATATAAATTACATTTGTTTTAAATTACATTTTTTTTAGCTTGTCAATATTGCAACATATACTTTACATATGTCATACCTCATGGCCACACAATATCCTAATAAATTATACTATAATTCTGTTTTTTGGTGTGTGTGTGTGTGTTTTAGAAAATTTGACTTTTCAATTTTTTCATTTTGTTACTATTATAAATAATACATAAACGAACAAATTATTTCATTGTTTTTTGCTTTCAAAAATTCCTTCATTTATAAAAATTCTCAGTAATTTAATATTGCTTAAAATACATTTCTTTGTGCCTTTTGAAAATATTTTGCTAAACTGAATATCAAAACTATAATGATTTACACTGTTATTACTTTGGATTTACTAGTTTCATGCATTTGGCATTGTCAGTCTAAAGTGATTCATTATTTTATTTAACAAACATTTTCTGAGCACTTTTGTGTCAGGCATTGTTCTAAGTTCAGAGAAGCCAAACGAAGAGACACAAAAAGTGATTGCTGTTATGGAACTTAAATTCTTGACTCTGGAATCTACATCAGTGTACATTTTAGTTTTGATTTGTTTGTAAGAAAACATATAGCATTTGTTTAGGCCAGAAACGTATTCCAAGTGTTTCATTTACATTAAACCATTTAATATTCAGAATTTTCTCATGTAACTGAATAGATGATAGATGTGGGTAGGTAGGCAGGTAGGTAGGTAGGTAGGTAGGTAGATAGGTAGACAGATACCCATTTTCTCAAATATGCTATTCCAACTTTTCAAAAAAATTTACAGGAAAAAATATGTGAAGAAAATTTTTACTAGACCACACCCAGACAATGGTACAGACAAGCCTGAGACCAGGAAGTCTGACTCCAGAGACTTTGCATTTAAGGATTATATGCTGTCTCCTCCACAATTGTCAATAAGAATGGATATTTATCAACATAGGTTTTGTCAATTATTTTTAGATATCCTCTCATACTTATTTATTCAGATGTTGACATTGTTCTTACAATTGTATAATAATAAGTAATACAATAGTTAAAGAAGGTGGTTGCCAGTATTAACTTTAAATTATACAGACCTGAGTATGAGTATGAGTCCAGCCACTACACCTTACGCCTTTGTTATCTTGGGCAAAACACTTGGTCTCTCTAACACTCTCTTCTCGCATCTGTAGGAATAATGCTAGGCTTACTTGAAAAGTTGCTATGAGGATCCACCAGGATAAGAATTTAAGCTTTTAGCTCAATGCCTAGCACCTAGTGACTGTACACTACATCTGATTTGTTCATATACATACCAACGACCTCAAATACTTGATACGAGTTTTACTAGAGGAGGTATGAAACATGGAAAACTTTGGCAAAGCACAGATATTGGCACATTAGAGAGAGAGTGAATCCTTAGCCACAGGGAGAGAGAGTGAGGAGGAAGAAAAGTATTAAAGGCAAGCTTTGTAAATTTCAAAACTATGCATTGATTGCCGAAACCGGTTTGGCTCAGTGGATAGAGCGTCGTCGGCCTGCGGACTGAAAGGTCCCAGGTTCGATTCCGGTCAAGGGCATGTACCTGGGTTGCGGGCACATCCCCAGTGGGGAGTGTGCAGGAGGCAGCTGGTCGATGTTTCTCTCTCATCGATGTTTCTAACTCTCTATCTCTCTCCTTTCCTCTCTGTAAAAACTCAATAAAATATATTTAAAAAAACAAAAAACAAACAAACAAAAAAACTATGCATTGATGGAGGGAACCTTTATACCACTAAAACATACGACTGGCTTTCTGGGCCATTGTTTTCTGGCTTTGGGCTTCTGACAGGGCCACAGCAGGGACAAGTCATGAATGGATAGCTTTGGTATATGTGTCTCAAGGTAAGCTGGCTTTTCCTCCTTGAACAAGATGCTCTGTCCATATACACATGGGTTTACAGAGCACTGGCACTGCTGTGTTGAATCCAGTGACAGCATTTTGATTGATAATATTTGCAATGTACCTATATGCTATCTATATGTATGCATCTATATCTGTAAGTGATAATGATAGAGCAATTTATAACTCGAAGTTAGGTATTTGATAAAGAAATAAGAATATGCAGACAATTTCCTTTGGACTCTATGGCATCTCAGTGATCTCAGTGGGCATTTAAAATTGTCACTTAAATAATCAGTGTTTTTCAGGTCTTAGAGTTTCCTCAGGTACAAGCCCCAGATCTTCTTTTCCAGAGTTCTTCATTTTGTGCACCCCCTCCTTTGAGACAGCAACCTGAATAAAGGTTTCTAGATCTTCCCCACATGAGTCGACTGCACATCTCTTTGGGCCCATTAAGAGAGATGTGTGGATGTAAACTTTTTCCTCTATTCCCATGCCCCCTTCTCTCCCTATCGATAAAGATGAATGATTAAAACAGAAATGATTGAGGCATGGCAAATTTGTTTTTTGCTCAAATGGAATTATGGGTGCATTCAATTCAGTAAAGAATTCTGGGAGAGAGAGTAATCCTGTTTCCTGGTCTCCTCGTGAGCAGGGGCCCCATCATCCTATTGGTCACCTTGGTCAAACAGTGTCCTAGTGTGTGAGTTCCTCACTGGAAAAGCTCTGAGGACAGCCTCCTCTACTCTTACCTCCCATATAATAGATACCACGTGGAAGGAATTGAAGGACTGTCTGTAGCTGAGTTTTACAGAAACCATACTGATTTCGCTGAGAGTGGAGGAGAGTGAGAGGGGAGCTGGCGGGGTGTGCATGCCAGTATGGTACAGACCTCCATGACTGTGAGCAGTTTCACATCCAGCTACTTTCACCTGAAACTTCCAAGCTAGTAGCATGAATAAAACAGATGCCTACATTTTCAATTATCCCCTCTTCATTAACCATTACTGTTATGAAAAACTTCACTTTTCATGATAAGTAAACTGGTTAAGCAGCCACATGAAATTATTTAACATTTTTATTCCTATTTGAATATGAGAAAATTGTGTCACAGAGAGAAGCAAATCACTTTCCTAAGCCCACATAGTCCATGGGCAGTGTTATCCCCACAAATCTCAATCTTATCCATCTGCTGCCTATCTCATGTTGCCTCTCCCTGCCCACCCCCATCTTTCTGAAATTAAAATCAAGAAAGCGCTTTACACAGACCTGTGCTGATGTGTTCAGCAGGTAATAGCAACGATAGAACTTCCCAAATCGCTTTTTGAAAGTGGGAATGATATAAATAAAATCTAAATAAATGAACACCATGGGCATTTTAAGAATGATGTTATATAAATGCAAAGCTGGGTGGCCGCAATTAAGTTGAGAAAATGACAGGGTTGCAGTTATCCTTTAAAACGGTTCAACAAGGAATCTCAGAGATTACGGGAACTGTGTTGTTGCAACAGAAACAATCATGGATTCTGAAAGTCCTCAAAGAGCTAACGGTTAAGTGTGGAGCTGCGAAAGGGATACTGATGCTTGGAGGCTCTATATAGGAACCATGTCTTCATCTGTCTCTGATGCATAGAAAACAAGGGCCCGTTTTCAGGTTATCATCTTCAGTTCCTAACAGTATAGATGAGCTTAGGGTAGAAGCTGGGAATACACAGAGTAGGGGCACAAGGAGGAAAGGAAAATAGACTGTTATTATGGGAGAATGGAGGGAGAGGATTGATGGCAAAGCATGTTAAGTGTGTTTTCATTCATTCTCCTTTTTGCATTATGATCCTAAACTGTAAATCAGAGAATGACATTGCATAGAAATCCTTTAAAATGCTTCATGCAGCCAAAACCGGTTTGGCTCAGTGGATAGAGCGTTGGCCTGCGGACTGAGGGGTCCCGGGGTCGATTCCGGTCAAGGGCATGTACCTGGGTTGTGGGCACATCCCCAGTAGGGGGTGTGCAGGAGGCGGCTGATCGATGTTTCTCTCTCATCGATGTTTCTAACTCTCTATCTCTCTCCCTTCCTCTCTGTAAAAAATCAATAAAATATATTTTTTAAAAAAATGCTTCATGCACTTGTTACATTATTATCTCCTTTTATGGGACAGTCTAAACAATATGAGTACGTGTGTATGTATGCATAGACATATATGTATTCATATATGTATACATATATATAGATACCTACATTCTTAGAGATGCCAACACATGGGTGTGTGTGTATATGTGTGTGTGTATGTTTGCATACACATAATTGAAAATATATTTATCTTGAGTACCACTCTGATTCGAGAATAATGTGTGACATCAGAAAACAGTATAGACACAATCCCTGTCTTCATGGAGCGTGTAGTTGGGTAAAAGGCAATACAAAAATGCTGTAATTTCATCACTGTATCAACAAGAAAAAATAGAAAAATGGTTCAGTTCTTGTTACTATGTAGCCAGAAAGCTATATAGTCTAACACATTAATATTTATCTTCTACATAATAGATAAAAAAATGTCACTACTGGTATAGATTAAAGAAAGTTATATATACACACTGAGAATTACTATAAAATGGAAGGCATTATTTATACTTTCTTTATATAATCAGTAAATATTAACAAAGATTACATTTACTGGAGAAAGGTATCTGTGTCAATTCTCAAAGAAATAAGAAAAATAATGTTGGTTAAATTCTATTAGTGAATCATGTAACAAGTCTAAAACATAGACCAATGGACTTTGGGGAGTAATCCAATATTGGCATAAAGATGAATTAGATAATTTAATATGTATTTTCCATGCCTGATTCACATGGTTATGCAAGCAATAAACATATTTCTTCTATGATTAGGCCAAGAACATGCCAGATAAAAATATGGTTCTTTGAAACATTGGGAGAATTTAATTTGAGAGAAAATTATGCTAGACACATTGTAATGTGTATTGCAAAATAAATAAAAGTGCATTTTTTTTCTAGTGTAATATTCCAGAGGTTAGGTTTACAAAAACAGAGGTATCTAATTACCTAAAACTGGCAATGTGGTTTGAAGGTCTAGGTAAAGTGTAGAAGTAGAACTCACAATTGGCCCTTGGGATCCTCTTACCAAGCTCAGGTGACCAAAAGAAATTGCAGTATTCCCTAATCTGCAAAAACATGAAGCTAAAAAGATGCTCCTAACAACACTTAGTACACATTCAGTCCCAGAAACTGAAAGATGAATTTGGATAAGCCCAGAAAAACAGATAATTGTTTTTCTCTTAAATTTTTCCCTTAAATTTTTTCTCTCAAATTATTTTTCACTTATTCATTAACTGACTTTATTTTTATTTTTGACACTACTACAGATGTCCCCATTTCCCTCCCCCCATTGTCTACCTCCACCCAGCTCCACCCGGCCACACTTTTGCCTGTGTCTAAGGGTTATGCATATTTGTTCTTTGACTAATCTCTTCACCTTCTTTCATCTAGTCCCCCCTCCAACCACCCTCCTCTCTGACAGCTATCAGTCTGTTTTTCTCTTAATTTTAGTTGTAGTGAAGAATTTAACATATGAGACTTCATAACATTATTCTACAGAGAAAGAAAGGAAAGAGGCGAGTGGCAGAGGGAATGGAGGAGGAAGGAGGGAAAAAAGGAGAAACAATATACTAGAGACAATCCCTTTCTTATGTTTGTATCACCAGAAGATAATGTTTTAAAATAGAGACCTCAAGGAGAATGTTTCTCAACATGTATTAATCAGGGGAAATAATGCTTCTAGAGAGCTGTTCAAATGTTGTGAACAGCTGTGTTTCATCTGATCCCTCAGGCCCGAGTCCCTATTAGAATTCAAAATGATAAATTCAAGTAACATTTCCTACCACTATTTCCTTCCTCTCTTTCCAAACACACTTCCTCTGGAAGAATCTAGGGCAGGCCATCCCCAGCTAGAGGGCACCTTGCCTTCTGGAAGTGACTGGCTCCAGTCTCCTGCAGCGCTGGTGTGACTGACTGCAGTGCAAGGACTTTATCAGGCAATGCTTCAATGAAGGAGAGAGTAATTAGATTGTTGAAGCCTTTTTTTTGTGAAAGGGAAAGCCACATCTGGCCAAAAAGTAACTCAAAACATGAAACTGTCATATTTCTCTTATTCAGTCTTCTATAATGCCTGCCGCATGGTGACCTCAGATTAAAGAGGCAAATGTTTCCTCCTACTCTTCTGAGATTTTTGCCTCATAAATGTGTATTTGAAGAGAGTTGAGCTACATATATTATTAAGACTTAGTGCCTGATAGCATTTTAATTTCATTTCCTTTTCAGTCAATACCTTCCATCCACTTCCAGGAACTTGAGGGTTTCATTTCAATCTGACTTCAGCACATTCCTATTTTATTTTATACAACAGTATAATAAACATGCCTATGTGTTTCAAAAGTTAATGTGCCAGATCTAATCTGAAGATTAGAAAAGTCTTTTAAAATTGAAAGAAAAATTCTTAAAGAGAAAATGATTGGCTGGGCTGCATTCTGAATTACCAAAAATATATTAAAGTAGAAGTTGAATATTACCCTGGAAAAATTATTTGCACATATGTAAGAAACAGAAGTTAATAAAAAAAGAATAGTTTTTAAGAGTAAAAAAGGCCAACAAACCAATAGAAAAATGACAGATTGTAAACTAATAATTAGCTAAATAATATTCATTCTCACTTTCAAACATGAAAACAATTCAAGATGAGAATAAAATATTATTTTTTATCTATTGGGCAATAAAATGTAAAATAATTAAAAGTTTAGTGATTCTGAAAAGACAGAAAAATCAACATTTAAACACGTGTGCAGACTCAATAACACTAAAAGGATTTCTAGTTAAACCATTCAGAACTATACAATTTGAACTCATTACTGCATCTGACTTTAAGAGATGAGGCAGAAACAAAAAAGATTTAACCAAAGCAGACTTTAGTCTTGCATGTAATGTGTTCATTTTATTCTTCCTTTTAGGTTTTTTCTTTAAGCAAACATTCTTATAGTTCTCATGTGATTAACAATTGACCGAAAAGAAACTATGCAGAAAACTTCATACATTCTGATGGCATACAGAACTCAGAACTTAGTAATAAAATATACATGCCAGTCACAGCAACCTGGAACCAAGAGAGACCCATGCATCAGAAATAGGAAACGTTGACAAGCTTATAGGAGCCAGCCAGGCGACTGGGTGCCGTGTCAAGTGTACTTCAGTTTTAGCCCTTCTGGATTTACGTGGCACTAGGTTGAGACAGCATTCATTCAGATATAGAATACATCAGTAGAAATTCTCGGGAGTCAGAAAGACTGCTCTCCAAACCTCTGCATAGCCATTCACTCTGCTATCAGCTGAGATGTGGGGCAGGGACTCAAGTCAGGAGAGGAAGAGGAACTATGTCCAAGTGGAGTAGCAAAGATCCTGAGAACAATGGCAGGATAGGTGTGTGTTATGTTAGGTCTGGGCTAGTAGGCAAAACTGGGGAAGACGGCTAAAGCCCAATCCAGCAGACCTGGCTTCCACTTGGGCACTCAGGAGACAAAAAGTTGGAACCTACAGACAACTCAGGCAGCCGGGAACCGCTCCGCGGTTACTTGAGTACAGGTGTCATCTGAACAAGATGATCTGGGGAGCAAGCTCAGCGATGTGGCTTTAATACTGGACCATTCCACCACAGGTCTAAGTAGGTCATTTATTCCTTGTTTCCATACAGTAAGACAGTCATAAGGACTTCCGTGTACAAAGAAAGAACCTCGTGGACAACACAAGAGGGACTGGAGAAGGAAGCAGAAGCTAGAGAAACATAGCTGAATTTGCCTGTATTCTCTTTATTTACAAAAACAGTGCATGCCCACCACTTCAGAAAAGAAAATGCTATAAAGCGCAAGTTTTCATCCCCCGCTACTCAGTGCCACTTCTGATAGGTAACCTTTGTCAATTTGGGGTTTAAATCTTGTAATGGTTACTATATCCAAATTCCAAATAATTCAGTTTTGTCTTGATTTGTTGATTTACAGCCCCCAGGAAACATATATGTCCTTTTACTCTGAAAAATGAGGAATTTAGCTTATGATACGCTTACCTACCCCTCTGCCTGAGTTCTGTTGTGTTTAGTTATTCTGTTGGCTAATTTTTATAAATGTATTTAATACTCTTAAATTGTTAAGTCTTTTTACCAATGTTGAAAGTCTGTAGTGAGTCTCCATAATTTAACATTTAACAGTCTTAGTAACTGCCATATTACACAAACCCACAATCCAAGTGGCTTAAGATAAAGAAGGTTTTTCTCACCCACATCACAGTTTCTCACATATTTTTTCACTTTGAGTTCCAGACTGTTGTGGGTTTGTATAATATGGCTGTCAGTATCTTGAAATGTTCTATTTGATATGATAGAGGAAAGAGAACTTTAAAGAGTTTCAAACCAGCGTTTAAATGCTCTAGCCTAGAGGTAATGCTTGTCACCTTCGTTCAAAACTCACAGGTCAAAATTTCAAAAAGTTTGAATTCATCTTTTGCATTCTTTCATTTAGAGAATCTGTTGGAGCTCCTGAAAATAAAACTCATTAAAGGCTGGGCCCCTAGGAGTTTTTATCTCTCAAGTAAGTCCATGTTTATGCTCCAACAATGAATCAATTACCTTACAATTGTTCATACTAGTTGCTGGCTCCAGCATCGGCCTCTGCTCCTGGTAAGCTGTCATACTGCTCTTGCTGGCTCTCCAGTTTTTTGGGTAGTGCTTTGTGTTTGTCTGTAATCTCAGTTCTCGGGTGCATGTAAGAAGAGTTATTAATTTTCAGTTTGTTCAGCTTTTTTCTTGTTGTAAGAATGGGATTGACATCTTCCAAGCTCTTCACACATCAGACTCCAAACCAGAAGTCTTTTGCTTTTCCTTACCTCTGTTTTTAGTATAACAAAATTATAAAATTGTCACCCTAATACTCATTTTTAACAAATACTGGGTATTTCCTTTGTGTCAGACACTATGCCAGGTACTGGTGATTCAACTCTGAGCCCCTGTCCTCCAGAAACTAATGAGCTAATGTCAACCATATGAAATGCTAACAAGAGATCAACTGAGCTAAGAACAGGGACAATCCATTGGTTTTGGCAATCCATTTCTGCCTGACCCTCCCCTCCCAATTGGGCTATCCCAATTAAAGAGAAAAACTTAACATTAAAAGAAAAGAAAATTATGCTAAATGACCTTTTATATATCTTTAGAAAGAATTATCAGGAAAATATTCAGGTACCAAAAAGGAAAATTAAGGCAATGGAAGGCTGATTATGGGGCCAAAGCAATTCAGTCTGTGTAGTCACTGATGTATAACAAAACCATGTGCAATGTGAAGTGGTCCACATATGTTCATAATGTGAAACAATGGCACCACAGTATCATAAGAACTGTGTAGATGTTTTAGAGTTTAACAGAGTTATTTAATATGAAATGGGATCATTTTGCATCACTAAGAATATTAATAATAGATACTGAAATAATACTTAATTCCCTATAATTCTTAAAGCACTGGAAAGTAATTGAGATTTTTAATATATAGATTTTCCTGCAACAATTTTATCTTTCACCAGGAAAAAATGACAAAAATATATAAAATGAATTATGATATAAGTATTAAACATTTGCACGCAATGAAATAAATGAGGGTTCAAACAAGTTTTATTTTTGTTTGTAATGGAGAATGCATAAGGAGAAGAGGAAGTGTGGAGAGCAACCATTCCTGAATGACACTCTTAAAAACACCACATTAACCAGAAGAGAAGACACATTTTTCTCCTCATAATTTTGCCTCAAAGTTACCCTACATTTACTGCATAGTGACTGAAGATGGGACTGTGGAACAAAAACAAAACAACCAAATAAACAAAAAAAACCATGCAGATTGATTTAACTTCAGAGAGAAGTTCGCATTCTCTCACTGAATCTTCTTCGCACTATGTAGAATACCCACAGTGCAATATTTTATTACTCATTGAACTATTGGCCAACGCTAAAAAAATATGATTAGATTATCTTTGTCTATGTCCTATAAACTTCTTTCTATAGTTGGTAAAACAATAGTGAATACCCCTAATAAATATTCACACTCAATTCTCTTAAATGGTGCACTTTATTTATATAAAATCATTTCCCCAAAAAACTATCTTTACATGAATACAAAATAAAAAGATTTCAAGTCCTTTTTATTCATTTTAAAATGGAATTTTTTTATATTTCCATCCCATAAAGAAAAGTATGAAAAATTCTGAAGACTCAATTCCATCATTAACACAATCCTGGTACTCTAGAGGCTCTCTATAAATATTAAATACTAGTCTCATTCATAAGCAATACTGCTCAAATTGTGAAAGAAAACATGGTCCTTTGGGAATGTCCTTTTTGATACAAAATAAAAGTTAAATAAAATGTCAGATTGTCAAAAGTGACCATGGTTCTTTATAAAATATCAGAGGCCTGGTGCACGGATTCATGCACTGATGGGGTCCCTCGGCCTGGCCTGCACCCTCTAGCAACCCGGGATCCCTCGGGGGATGTCAGGTAGCTGGTTTCAGTCTGACCCCCCACAGGCCCAATCCATACAGGAGGGAGCCTGATCCTGTGTGTTGAGCGTCTGTGCCCTGGTGGTCAGTGCGTGTCATAGCGACCAGTCATTCGGTCGTTCGGTTGCTTAGACTTTTATATATATAGATGATGCGTTCTTCACTTTGATTATATTGAATAGATTAAGGGAACAGAGAGGAATTATTTTCCATTTGAAAATGTTAACTACATAAAAATAAATTTACAGATTTTTAATATATAGATTTTTCTATAAAATTTTATTTTTCATGTAGAAATATAGTATAGACTCTCAGAAAAAAGAAAAAATGTGACAAAAATATATATAAAATGGGTGTTAAACTATAAAAGGTATTAAAAACAGCTAACCAATAACTCTGGGACTAATTGCTAAAAATCTAATTTCTGCCTACCGAAAAAACAACAACAACAAATACTACCTCTGATAAAGGTCTTATTCCCTCTATATGAGCAGCTGCTGTCCTCCAGAACAAACAAGATGGAATTGGCCTGGGCCCACCCTGGCTCAGCCCTATGAAAGTTCATTCCTGTGCCAGGCTCACAAGAAAAGTAATATTGCAGGGGAATCACTGGGTTGTGGGTATGGTGTCTGATCTTTCCAGCTTCTTCTACTTTATTATTTTTTTCCTGCTCTCTGGAATTCTTGGGTGAACCATACTTATTCCCATTTTGAAATAGTTTCACTCTGAGATGTTTCTTCTCAAGAACATCATCTAGCTCAATTAATATTTCAAATGTCCCACATTAACCCCTATGTGTATGAACTATGACTATGCAGAAGCAGTATGGATCAGTGCTTAAAAGACATGCTCTAGAGGCTGAGTGTTCAAGTTCAGACCCTGCATTTGTCACTTAATAGCTGTGTAGTCATGAACAAGTTAATTAGCCCCTGTGTATCTTGGTTTCCTTAGTTGTGGAATAAAAATAATAGTACATATTCTCAAAACTTTGCAAAAAATAACATCTATAAAGTGTTAGACGATTGCCTGGCATGTAGTAGGCACTCAATGCATATCAGCATTTATTAATTTGTAGGTGTGGAGAGTGAGGCAGAAAGGGAGGGGGAGAGGGGTTCATGTTTTTTCTTTGGTTTCTAATGTGTTTTCTGATTATCCTCTGCTCCCTTAGGGTAGAGCCAGTGCTTTCAGAAAATAGTCTAGGATAGAAGACATAGATTCCTATATCATTATATGGTGGATAACGCATATCTAATATGCATGGTTTATCCCTAAATTCTTTGTCACACTCTTACAAATGCTTCACAACACTTAAAAGATCCATCTGCTCTGCATAAGAAATACATGTTTTTTCAGACATGAAATCTCTGTTGTTCCTGATAAGATACAAAGAGCTTAATAAAGTCTTTCTATAGGGAATATTACTGCATGTAGTGTGCCATACAGAAAAAGCTTCATTTACCTTTATATTTATATTTAATCACTAAGATGTTTCCCTAGTCATCATCAAAGATTTCCCATAGTCTCTTAATACATTATTTTAAATAACATTGGCAATAAAACTTTGGCAAAGAAACATTCAAAATCCTTTTTTTTTCTTTTCCAAAATGGAAATAGCATCCAATTGTTTCTCTTTTCCATATGTTCACATGTCCAATTACTTCTGAATTTGTTTACTATAGAGAAACAGATGAAAGGGGTCAAGATAAAAGTGAATAAAAGCACAAACAACGAAGATGATGAACTTAGACTTGTTGATCCGATCCCAGCAGACACTAGCAGATTTCGGAATTTCTTTTGAATTCTAGAAAATGAATTTTATATACTCAAAAAATAAAGAATTCTACTACTCTGCTCAACAGGCAAAAATTAAAGGAAATGCCACTTTGGGGAAATATCGCATAATGTCCAATAAGTCTATAAATTAAATACTTCCCAGGAACATCCCATTCTGAGAAACTCAGGAATCTAGAATTAGCTGATGTTTATCCTCAATAATAATTATTCTATAACTTGCCTAGGTATTGTCACGCTTAGGTTAAATACTAGAGGAAAATTCCACTTTCAGTCAATACTTTGCCAATATTTTTTGAGTTCCACATTTTTTCTGAAGTTTTTATGCAATGGTTAGTGCCAAAGTCCTTTGGTTGTTGAATATCTGGCAGGAATATCTTGAGAATCTAGTTATTTCAGTTATGTGGTACTAGGGAAGGGAGGTAATTCTAGACATGCAAATCACGTGAGCTTCAAGTTACAGATAAAATCTACCTTTGTATATTTGAGTGCATTTGTCTTTAGCAAAACAAGCCCTCCTGTTCTTAAAAGGGAAAAATACTGAAACATGCCTTATTGAGAAGGCAGCTAAAGTTGGTTGTACATCAAAAAGCTCATAAAACCAATATTTGATTATATAAATGTAAATGAATTAAAAGCACATGGATGAAAGTTTACTTAAAATACACAAAGTTATATGAAATATGTATTGAGTTTTTCTTAGCCTGGCAGAGTAGAATATTAATTTGAGGTGATTGGAACATTAAAAATGTGGCCAGGGTCACTGGTTCCTCAGACATATGCTAAAAGAATGGCATTTTATATCAGTGCAGAATTCTTGTGGTCAAGAGAGCATCCACCCATTTCTTTTTATGGGCACTGCTATTATAAAGAGCCTCTGGGAGACTTCAAGTTTGTATGTATAAGAAGAATGAGGATCTAAGGATTAGTTGTTATAACTGAGACAGATTTTAAAAAATAATCTACTTCCGAAGGATCCATGCCAAACCTATATAGCCCCCTACTTATGATCCATTAAATTCATAAAATGTTTCCATCTTCCATAGATTATCAGCTTATGGCTTGGAAATCTTATATGGAGTTCCTCTTATTTCTACAAAACTTTGATGTTATTTCTATGCAGGTCAAGTTGGTTAGTGTTAATGGAACAACCTCAGAGTCATTGATAGCTACACACTTCACATTAATCTTCAATTCTTTTTTTCTAGCTAAGAGCCACAGTCACAGAGATAGTGTTGCCAATGAATGCAACTCTATAAAAGACTACTAATTTCAAGATTCACGGTTTCTGAATATACATACATACAATCCACCCCCACCCCACTTCTGTGAGACACGCAACTCTGTAGTCAAGACATGCGAAGGTTTACCCAGGTTTACTACCATCTCCCTTGTAGATTAATCGACATCTCATTCCCTGAAACCCATCCTACTCTCTGCCACTTCCTGGCAGCTTGCTCCTTCCTGCTCTCTCTTTTCTCTTATTTCTTCCCCTTCCACTCTCCAGAGCCTGTTTAGCTTCCATGACCACAATCGAAGTATTCTGTTTCCATGAAAATGTTCTAAGGATAGCAGCCTACATTGATTACTCTTTCCAGACTTGTATTATTATATATTTTGTTATTTTATATTTTCTCTATACACCTGTTTCCTTTATATATGCAGATAATGCCATCTCACCAACATAGCTGTAAACTGGTAGAGAACAGGACAACGTTCAGTATTTCCCTTGTACCTTTTTCAGTGCAAACAGGAGGAGTTATGTGGTGTTTTCTGTAATTAGAAACGGCCTTATCTGCTGCCAGGTCAGTGATGTTAATTTTGGGTTTTTGAAAGCTGTACTCTCTTCTTGAAAAGGTGGATGAAAATATCCCATTATAGCAATGTGCACACTGAAGTACCCACTTCTGGGTACAAAAAGAAGGATAAGGAGGTCGCTGACAATGCATGACTCTCTCTGCCTGGATTCTTTCTTCATGAGCAAGAAAAGGCTGCTAGGGCAGTGGAACTATTCCTCAACACCCTTACAGATTCTGTAGATGACCTGTTGTTTATAGTATCTCTCTCCTCCTCATCTCTCTTCTCTCCCTCCCTTTGCCATTTACTATTATAGCTTAAATATAATATCTATTTTATTAACCTGCATTTTCTAAGATGGAATAATGAAGAAGAAACAAATCATTACTTCTTAATTCAAATCACTTTCTGTTTATATTATGCCTATTTAAATGGAAATTGGAGAAGCTGTCTCACCTCTTCATCTGATATATCTTACAATTTTCATCTTATTTTGCTCTTTCTGTTCTGTGTGTTTTTGTATTTCCTTTTTACCTGGCTTTTCCTATTTGGATTATGCAGTTTTTTTGCTTTATTTTCTACAGAGTTTTAGATGCTATATGTGTCCCATTTCTAATTTTACCAGATTTTTAGATTTAAAACCTAACAACCAGTTAAGTTGTAAAGAGCATGAAGATTTCTAGTTCATATCAAAGGCATGATCTGATATTTTAGTGTCCTTTCTATTTAAGGTAAAAACTGAATCTACCTTTACTCTACACAATTTTCCCCACCTAAGCACTCATCCACTTCTTGGTTTTACTGTGGTTTAATTCCAGAGTATTGAATCATTAGTTTCACATAATACACCATTATCATCTTTGGCATTTGCATATACTTTTGAAAGTAATTGGTGCCAGTGATTAAAAGCAGGTACAGGCTTTATTTCATGTATTTTTCACTTTATTTTTTGCCTCTTAATCTCTGTGAAGTAGAGCAAACATTTGATAGAGAAGTCACTAACCTGTATGTAACAGACATAAAATGTAATGTCTGGCCATAGAGTATTTAAAGGTAAGAGCTCAGCTCTAGACAATCCGTGATTTCTATTTTTTCATAGTATCAGAGTTATCCAAATCAGAAATACCACTGCCAGGGCCCATTTATTCATCATGATCGTTACAGACAAGCTTAATGATTAGGTGTGGGTTGCTAACTCCCACAGTCCCCGATGACAGTCCCCGGTGCTTCTTGGCTTCCTCAACAAATGCCTATTTGCACAGCCCTAGAACTTGTAGTTTACATTTGGGAGAACTCAAGACTTCAATTTTCCTTTCTTTTCTAGTAATAAGGGTTTTTCTTCAAATCACTTTTTTTCCCCTAGGAAAACAAAATGTGTGCTATATTTTTGTTAAGTCCTGGCATATTAGAAAAACTTCTTATGAAATATTTAACTTATACCTGTGCTATACATAAATGACATTTTAAAAACATTTTCAACCTTTTTTTATTGAGGCAACATTTACATAAAATAATAGCACCCATCTAAAGTAGATAAGCTTTGACAAAGGTCAAAACATTCCCACCACCCTAATCAGTATATTACTCCAAAAGGTCTGCCATCAATCCTACTGCCTCTTTGGCCCAGTCAACCACTGTTTTGCTTTGTCACTATAGATTAATTTTGCCTGTCCTGGAATTTCATATAAAAGGACTAGCATAACCGTAAGCATCCTTTTATGCCTGGTTTCTTTTATTTGGCATGCTTTTTAGATTCATCTCGTTGTTTCATATATTAAGATTTTGTTCCTATTTTTTTCTGAGTAATGTTCCATTATATGGTCATACACAATTTGTTTAACAGTTCACCTGTTGATAAGCACTTAGGTTGTTTCCATTTTGGGGGGATTATATAAAGCCACTAAACAGTCATGTGCAATACTTTACGCAATATATGTTTTCATTTGGGGGGAATAAATACATTAAAGTGAAATTATTGGATTATGTGGTAACTGAATGTTTAATCATACAAGAAACTTGCTATATGTTTTCCAAAAGGGTTGTACCATGTAACATTCCTGTCAGCAGACATAAGAGTTCTAGTTGTCCACTTATTCAACACAGTAGTTTTGTTTTTGTTTAGTGGTTTCTTTAAATTTCAGCCTTTCTACTGGGTATGTAACAGTATCTCATTATGATTTACTTTGCATTTCCTGATGATTAATTATGTTGAGTAACTTTTCACATGTCTATTGGCTATTCACAAACCTTCTTTTGTGAAGAATATATTCAAATAATTTGTCCATCTTAATTAGGCTAATGGATTCTTATTATTTCAAGAGTTCTTAACATATTCTAGATATAGATTCTTGGCCAAATATATGAATTGCACATATTTTTACCCAGTCTTTAGTTTGCCCTTTTACTTTTTTAAAGTGCATAAATTTTTAGTTTTCATTAAATTCAAATTATCAAAATGTTCTTGTATAATAAGTGCTTTTTTGTCCTAAAAATTTGTGTCTACACCAAGGTTATGAAGTTTTTCTGATACGGTTTAAGTATTTTCATATAAAATATTTTTGCATGTGTTCCTTATATTGTATCTTTGCAATCCTATCCAATTATTAAAGATAGTATTTATCAAGTACTTGTAATGCACCAGGCATTTACACATAAATTACCCTACATATATTTTCAAAACAACCCAAGTGAATCAAATATCATTGTTGTCCTCATTTTAGAGAAGAGGAATGTGAAACACGGAGAGTTTACAGAAACCAAAGGGCCAGATTCTAAACACAGACAATCTGTTCCCAGGACATGTTCACTTCATTTTACTCATTATGACCTTCCAACTCATTCTGTTATCTTTCATCTTATCTTTTGTTTTCATGTGTTTTTTTCCCTCTCTTTAGAGCTGCTCTTAGTTTATAATACGTTAAGCCCGTTGAGAATTTCAAAATGTTTCCTGAATTTTCCCTTTATCCCAAAGTGCAGTTTCAGAGATACTCTATTTTCCTGCACGGATTCTTTATCCTTCTCCATGCCCTCGCCTTTAGTTACCAGGTTTCATGTAGTGATGATTTTCCTTTTTCAAACACAATAAAATCAGACTATTTTCATCTATTCAGGCTTCATTTGTAATGTGTAGCATGTTCTGCCTTTCTGGGATTTTCACATTCGTCATAAGCATGTACACATAGGTTTTCACTTTCTGGATATAGTATTAGTTGGGAGGTAAGTAGAGGCCCATGGCTCCTAGTCAAATTCCCATTTTCGTTGCAGTGCTTCCTCACTGAGGTAAAATATCATCTCCCACCCTAAGGTCCTAGTTACTGATACTCTTGAGTCAATACAGGCTATAAAAGTTATAATTCTCATTAAGCATTCCTTCAGAAACTTCTCTACAGTAAAAGCTTTACAAATTTTGTTTACTTGCTGACTTGCAACATGTTAGTTTGACATCTGATTCTCTCACACACAGATTGCTTAATACCTAATTGCTTTCTGAAAATTATTATCTGTAAAGTTTTATGTGAGATAATGTGAGGAACCAAGTTCTAGCTGCCTTTAAACAAGGAAAGATCAGGGTAAAAGGACAGCTATTCACACCCTCTATCTCCAAGTCTAAACCATGTCTGGAAGGTATAAAGAATTTTCCAGTTTCCCAGACATTCTCTGTTGCATGAAG
Source organism: Myotis daubentonii (assembly GCF_963259705.1). Lineage (NCBI taxonomy): Eukaryota > Metazoa > Chordata > Mammalia > Chiroptera > Vespertilionidae > Myotis > Myotis daubentonii. The sequence goes on from NC_081845.1 coordinate 59,148,586, forward strand.
CAAAGTTCTAGTAAAGTTTTCTCATCAGAGCTCTACCTATAGAAGTAACTATGAAGGAGGGTCAACAACACATGCTCTGGAAATAAGTTCTTAAATATTGTTGTTTGGTGTTATTGCAATGTCACCTGGTATAGATTTGGTTCTTTGCAAATATTTTAGTGAGAGTTTGAAAGAAGAACCATTGGAGGTTACTTGTCATACATCATTTAAAGCAAAATTCCCATAAACTATTTCTTCTCATTTTTAAACCTCAGGTATATTTTGTACTTTTAATTTTTATTTATTTTTATATTTATCTCACATTTTAAAAATTCATTCAGCTTCAATTATATATCTAGTATACTGCTGATTGTAAATTTCATATTTCATTCAGATAATTTTGATTTCAATTTTATTTTCATTTTATCATAATCTAATTTTGGATGCTATTTCTAGTATATCATATTTTTTTGCTCTGCAATTAAGCATCATTATTTTTTTCAAGTCCCACTGCAATTTTTAATTGCACAAAAATCCATTTTTCCTTTATTCTTTAATTCTTTCATAAGTGAGAGAGGCAACTAAAAACACTAAAAGGTGTATAACTTCCAAATAATTTATGAGGATACTTCACCTCAAAGAGGTGAAGCATTGTTCCCCACATCTTAAGACACTAGGAGCTTCCCTTCCAAGTGAAGGAAGTCTGATATATATAATAGAGTATAATTAAGGGGAAAATAGTAATATTAAAGTAGAGAAATCTGACAAACACTACCTCAGCCAGGTAATCAAGGTTAACATTTGCAGTGATACTTCATGGTGATAAGATGATATAATAAAAATAGCATTGTGTCTCTTCTTCCCAATATTCTATAATCCCAGTCTAATCAGTTAAAAAACATCAGATACATTCTAATAGAAAGCTGTTCTATAAAATATGTGACCAGTATTCCTCAAAATTGGAAAGTGTGAGAAACTGTCACACATAAGACAAACCTAAGGAGACCTGATGACTAAATGTAATGAGGTATCCTGAATGGGATCCTGGAATATAAAAAAATAAATAAATAATAATAAGATTCTGAATAAACTGTGGATTTTAGTTAATAACTAGAAGCCCAGGGCACGAATTCATGCACCGATGGGGTCCCTCAGCCTGGCCTGCACCCTCTAACAATCCAGGACCCTTCAGGGGATGACAGACTGCTGGTTTCCACCCAATCCCTGCAGGACAGGCCAAGGGACCCCATCAGTGCACGAATCCGTGCACCGGGCCTCTACTATGCATATAAGATCTTTGGTTAATCTCTTCCTGCCTTCCTCCCTATCCTCTGAGATTCATCAGTCTGTTCCATGTTTCCATGCCTGTGCATTGAGCGTCTGCCCCCTGGTGGTCATTGTGTATCATAGCTACCGGTCAAACGGTTGGATAGTTGCTTAGGCTTTTATATATATAGATAATATATAGATATTGGTTCATTAATTGTGATAAATGTCCTACACTAATATTAAAGTTAATAATGGAGGAAACAAGATGTGGATTATATGAGAATTCTATTATGTTTGCAATTATTCTATAACCTAAAGCTGTAAAATAAAAATGTTTTAAATAAAAGTACATGACATAAATTATGTGAATAGATGGGAGTCTTATGGTATTAAACATATATCTGGACACAAAGTAGGCTCCTACTATATCATAGTTAATTGATTCTAATTCAATAAAGCCTGTGCACCAAAAGACCTATATGATATGTCACATACAGAACTTGGCTATCTATAATGGTTAAACTATAGGGTAATTCTTCAGGCATTCTAAATTCCAACAGAGACTTGATTATATTTGTACTGCTGCTACAGCACACTACTGAATCTTCCCTGGACACAGATATTTTTTGTCAGAGATGAACAGAATAAATTAAAACATGAAAATTATCTGATTTAGGGTTTCAAATATTTATCACAGCAGGTGACAGAGTTAATGCTAGCTACCCACTGCCCAGTCACCACTCTCTCATTAACACATTAGAGTTTGATTCCTAATTGAGGTTATTTTCTCCAGACCTATGACCATTATGCTACAAGGTAGCACACCACACTATTCAGGATAATTTCTATAATCTATTCCTTGATCCAAAAAAGCATCCTTTGTTTATATTAAATTTTTATGCCAAATGATTGATATTTTTCTTTAGGATATTATAAAAAGTGGCATGAGATTTTATATATTAAATTTGGCTCCATTTTTTCCTTTGCTTTAGACAGTTATATTTTATAATTTCAAATTTAACCATCTTCACTCTGCAATGACATTTGACGATGGCAGTTTTTAGATAAGTTAAAAACAATAATTTTAATTTGCTCTAGATCAAAAAAAAGATTTTATGATTTAATGTCTATGAAATCAATGTTTAACATTCAATCAATATTTATTGCTAAAATAAATTTAGTTTAATTTCAATTTAGAATGAAGCACAAAGCATGTTTAACGTTTAACATTTTTTGCATAATCTATACAATTCATGATCCATTTGGAAACTGTAAGAGCAGCAGCTATAGCAACTCAGCCAAGGGGAGAAATATTTGTAAGCAAACGGCTTTGAAGAAATTTTATGGTGAAGCAAGAAAATACACTGATTTCAAACATAGATGGTTATGCTTACATAAAAATATTTTTCCTGGCATTGGACTGTTTGTGCATTTAAGAATTAACATAAGCGCATATTGAAAATGTGCAGCACATGTGACACTCAATGAATCTCAAGTATCTATGAGACGAGTTTAATAAAAACAAGTGTTGTTATACATGGTTTCCTTAATGAGAATTAAGCCATCTAATTATCAGTAGGGTGTTAATAGTGAAATTCTAGCTATTGGGTTGGTTTTTACTTTTTTAAATATATTTTTATTTATTTCAGAGAGGAAGGGAAAGGAAGTGAGAGATAGAAACATCAATGATGAGAGAGAATCATTGATTGGCTGCCTCCTGCATGCCCCACACTGGCGATCCAGCCCGCAAGCCCAGCATGTGCCCTGACTGGGAGTTGAACTGTAACCTCCTGGTTCATAGGTTGACACTCAACCGTTTAGCCATGCTGTCATGGCATTGTATTGATGGTTTTTATAAGACAAGGACAGCAAACACTTATTATTTAAAACATTTTCTGGTGCTGAGTTCCTTTCAGTAGTACACCTCATATAATAGCTAAAATCTACATCATAAACTATAGAGATGCCTTAAGATAGGCATTCAACTGAGTAGTAAGTAAAGACTAACAAAGTAGCTCTGGCAGAGAATGAACCCCTACTTCATTTTTTTTAAATATATTTTATTGATTTTTCTACAGAGAGGAAGGGAGAGGGATAGAGAGTTAGAAACATCGATGAGAGAGAAACATCGATCAGCTGCCTCCTGCACACCTCCCACTGGGGATGTGCCCGCAACCCAGGCACATGCCCTTGACCGGAATCGAACCTGGGACCTTTCAGTCCGCAGGCCGACGGTCTTTCCACTGAGCCAAACCGGTTTTGGCCTACTTCATTTTTTAAAGTACACACACACACACACACACACACACACACACACACACAAACACACACACACACTATTGAGATATAATACTATCTTTGCTATTTAATTAAAGAAAATACTGTTATAAAAACAGTGGAAAAATTCTCCATCCTAATCAGAAGCAGATCCTGGCAATGTTGTTGAAGGTAATAGGAGGAGGCATCTACCTTTGAAGCCACAAACATTTTTATTTATAAATTTAAAGTCTTATTTCCCATATATATTGATTCTTGTTTCCTTTTCATTTAAAGTTATTACTCAAAAGAGTTTTCCAAGAGGTCTTTGTATGCTAAACTGTTGAGCCCTTGTATGATACCATAATGTCTTTATTGCACACATGTCCTATCTAATAAAAGAGTAATATGCAAATTAATTGTCACTCCTCACTCCGTAATTCCATCACAAAGATGGCTGCAGCCACGGAGCTGGAGTGAGCAGGAGCTTGCATTGTCCCCAGCGATGGAGGAAGCCAAACTTCCCGCCTGCACTGGCCAGCCCTGAGCTCCGCTCAAGGCTACAAAGTTTCAATTATAGAAGATAAATAAATCCCAGACACCTACTTCCAGCTGGAGTGCCCTCTGCTCAAGGGGGGGCTGGGAGCCTCGGTTTCCAGGGGCAGCCTGATCTGGGCTTTGCTTAAGGCTACAAAGTTTCAATTATAGAAGTTAAATAAATCCCAAATACCTGCTTCCAGCCCGCGGCCGTGGACAGCCTGAAAATGGCCATCAGCCCCTCACCCAGGCTGGCCAGGCACCCCAGCAGTACCCCCTCCCCCCACCCTGAAGGGTCTGTGACCAGCCTGCAAACAGCCATCAGCCCCTCACCCAGGCTGGCCAGGCACCTCAGTGGGACACTCCCACCGTGAAGGGGCTGTGGCCAGCCTGCAAACGGCCCTCAGCCGCTCATCCAGGCTTGCCAGGAAAACCAGAGGGATGCCCCCCCCCCCGAAGGTGCTGTGGCCAGCCTGCAAGTAGCCATCAGCCCCTCTCCCAGGCTGGCCAGACACCCCAGTGGGACCCCCGCCCCCACCTGAAGGGGGTGTGATTAACCTGCAAACAGCCATCAGCCCCTCACCCAGGCTGGCCACACCCCCATGGGTTGAGGGTCCCCAATGGGTGGCTTGACCAGCCTGCAAACAGCCATCAGCCCCCCACCCAGGTTAGCCAGGCACCCCAGCGGGACCCCCACCCTGATCCGGGACACCCTTCAGGGAAAACCAGCTGGCCCCCACCCATGCACCAGGCCTCTATGCTATATAATAAAAGGGTAATGTGCAAATTGACCCTAAGAGCAGAACAATTGGGAATGACTGGTCACTATGACACACACTGACCACCAGGGGCCAGACACTCAATGCAGGAGCTGCCCTCTGGTGGTTAGTGTGCTCCCACAAGGGGAGCTCTGCTCAGCCACAAGCCAGGCTGATGGCTGCCAGCACAGCGGTGGTGGCAGGAGACTCTCCCGCCTCCTCAGCAGCACTAAGGATGTCTGACTGCAGCTTAGTTCTGCTCCCTACTGGCAAGTGAACATTCCCCAAGGGCTCCCAGGCTGCCAGGGGGATGTCTGACTGCCAGCTTAGGCCTGATCCCCCGTGCACTGGGATACTAAGCCAGCAGGTGGACATCCCCGAAGAGGTCCCAGACTGCGAGAAGGCACAGGCTGGGCTGAGGGAGCCCCCCGAGTGCACAAACTTTTGTGCCGTGGGCCTCTAGTCTATATACAAAAGGCTAAGTGTCCATCCTTCCCTCCCACTGGTAGCTATGACACGCACTGACCACCAGGGGACAGATACTCAATGCAGGAGCTGCCATTATGCACAATGGCCATTTAAAAATAAACGGCACCATGGACCTGTCACCGACAAACCATCACTTGGTTTCCCCCAAGTGGGACACAGGCCCCGCCACCACCTCAGAGCGACACCCCACCAAATCACAGCCAATGCTGCCAAGACCCCATGGCACAAAATGTAGCCCACAGCCCAGCCCAGCCCAGCCAAGAAACGGTCGGTGTGGGCACCAGGTAATGACATCATGTAGCAAAACCCGGCTTCCTCTCCCTAGCAACCAGCCTCCTTGGAGTTTCTTTTGCCCAGGAACATGACTTGCTTAAGTTGTAAACTTTTCATGCTTTAACCAAATGTCTGGGAAGCATTTTCCTGTGCTTCCTCTCATTTGATCCTCACAGAAGTCCTGGAGTAGGTAGATAGGAGATTCAGTAGAATCCAATTTTCTTTTTATTAGCCGGAAAATGAGATTTAGAAAGTTTAGAAAGTTGACCCAACTGAAAAGAAGTAAGAATGGTGGGCCTTGAAAATGACTTCAGGTTTCCTCACTGCACAGAATAGAGTCAAACACTGCTGCAGTTAAATATTTTACCCTTTATTCTCAATGTGTGATCTACAATAATAATCTGTTTCATGGTGATATTTACTGCTGTGTTGCTGACAATTACCTGAAAGAGAAGTTTGGGTGCTTCACTGGGCTGGAAAAAGTTTAGCTAAACAGAAAGCAGGTCCAATTAAGCAAGTTTATTCTATATATACAAAAGGCTAAGTTGACTCATGCATGTGCGATACATATAAAGCTCTCGCTGGTGCAAATCACACACGTGTGTTTCAATCTGTCATTGTCAATCGTGAATTTGTTTGACACTTCTATTATAGAGAAAGGGCAAATAACGATATTAAAACATTTCTTCTAATTAATTTCCTTTCAATGTGCATGAATCCGTGCACTGGGATACTAGTTTTAATATCTAGTTGAAAAATCTGATATGCAGTCAATTCTTTTTATTTTGTGAGTCACCTACTATTTCCCTCTAGAAGCTTTTACATTTTTCTCTTTAATTGTCCTTCAATTTCTTAATAATCTGTCTAGGTGTATTTTTCCCCTCTTATTTAATTGAATTGTGATAGACTGCTTGTAAAGATGATCCCAACAATTTCTCCTTCCGTGTATGTCTGCTACTTTCCAATGTAACTTTAATGCTCCTCCTTCCAGGAGAAAGAGCCTATTTCTCCATCCCTAAATCTAGGCTTGGTCATTTGACTTATTTTGTTAATAGAATATTAGCCAACAGGATGCAAAAAAAGACTTGAGACATTGAGCACTTGCACATTGAGTCTTGCCCTCTTTGGCAACTCTTGGGATTCTGAGACCACTGTGTGAAGATGTGAATGAGGCTGAGATAGCCTTCTAGAGAGACCACATGGAAACAACTGAGGGGTCCTGGTTTACAACCTGATACCTGCCAACTATGTGAGTGAAGGCTTCATAGACTAACTAGTTCTGCCAATCTGACAGTCTACTGCAGGTCCACTACTGAGCCCAGGAGAGATCAGCAGTGAAACTACCCAGATGATTCAAACTCAAACTGCCAGCTCTCAGAATTATAAACTAATAAATGATCCTTCTGTTTTAAGTCACTACGTTTGGGGGATGGTTTGTTAAAAAATCATGGAGCTTTGATAGGAGATCTGCTTGACTTCAAAGTTTTTCTCAATATATCATTTTGTTTTTATGGAAGCTTGCACTTAACTGTGTGACTAATAACTTCACTGTTTTATACCTCAATTTCCTCATGTTTAAGAATTATTCCATTTCTACCTACTAGAATAGAAATAAGTATGGGAAAAGTTTCAGGAGAGTACCAATTATAAAATAATACTGAACTAAACTTATAATAATTCCTAATGCTTTTTACCACATAAAATTCTGGCTCCTTTTTTCCCCATTTTTTTAATTTAAAATTCTGACTTCCTATCTTTTTTCTTTTTCTTTCTGAATCTGATTCACATCTTCAGTCAGTCAATTCCATTTAAGGAAAAATATAACTATGAAAATGAAAAAAAGTATCCTAATTTTTTTATTGTGCTGAAATGTGGATTTGCTCATTATGATTTTTCTTAGTGATGAAATAATATTGTCATTCAATAAAAATATATAATTGTTATTATTATCAAGACACTTAGTGCTTTGCCACTGCAGAATCAAACAGGATTCTCCTGAATGGTTTCCAAATGTCTCCAGCTGTTTCTCAGAATCAGACCAGACAATGGCTAGACTATGGTCACATTAAAGTGACAGAGGACTCCCCCCTCCAGCTTCCCCTAACAGAGGGTCTGTGAAGATGAGATCATCCCAGCAAATACTGTTTGTCTTGCTTTTTTCTTTATTTTCTTAACCAGGATAGTGTTTGTCTATGAAATGGCTTGGCAAGACCTATATCCCAGAGGCTTTCCTAAACTAATAGTTCCACTTTCAGCCTAGGAAGAAAAACAATTATATTTGAACATAGAATGTTCTCTATTGTGTATTGTCAAATTATTTTTCTTTTTAAGGTTTCTAAAGTTTTCTTTTTCTCCCTATTCATATTTAGGCCTGGTATGATACTATCAGTAAAAAAACCTCTAAAATTGGTTATTTTTATTCAAAAGTAAAATATTATTTGGGTTTGAATGGGCTCCTCAATTCTCTGAAAAGCCCTTACAGGGCCTTACACCTACTTGTTTTTCTTTCTTCCTTGTTGAAAAGTCAATGATTCCTTTAGGAAACACCCTGGAAATGAGAATCAACAGTAGATTTGTTTTCCTAAGCATTACCTGTTAGGATCTGTCCAACATGCTTGTTCTCCAGACAAGCACATTTGGAATTTTCACTTCCAAAATAACTGGACTGAAATTAGGAAAAAATGTTCCCATCCCATTCTGTCCTTTTTTCCTCATACTACTCTCCCCACAAAATGACTAGGCTCCATGCCTACGAAAACAGTAACACACTCATAAGTTGTGAAGGGTAAAGAAACTTACTACTCAAAATGTAATTCATTTGCCAACCACAATTCACTTCTTGAACAACCAACCACTGATTCATCTAATTTTACTCTCATATTCACAAGAATATTTTATAAAAGCCTAGATGTCCTTGAGCAGACTCTTCATAAAATACTAATTGCAATGGGCAGATGAACCACACTGTCTTTCACCTACACAGCTTTTTACATGCTGCTCTTTTTATCTGAAATTCCCTATTCACCTCCTTAATTTCTATTGGGCCTTAAATTCTCAACTCAGGTGCATCTTTCCCCAATAAACTTTACTTGCTTACTCTTCATTCTAGCCTTTCCTATCAGATGACTCCTAGTTGTTGCCATGTGACTGTTATACTAATACCGATTATACTCCATTTTAATTGCTAATTCATTGGTCTTCTATAATAGATCTCCAGCTCCTTGAGGATAAGTGCCATTGTTGAATATATAACTAACTCCTGACACAGGATCTAACACATTTTATGGTCAATAAATTTTGCTGCATGAGTAAATTAATACAAAAAGTATTCATCCCAGATAAAGTATTCATATCTGGTTGACTCTCCGTCATCCATTTCCCAACACTTACACCATGGCAACTTTATTCAAACCAACAGAGCATTAACCCGCCTACATTTTCAGTCTTTGGGGGTTTGGAGAATTGATCTATGACACCTTCAAGGAAGGGCTTAAAATAAAGGAACTCCTTCTGGGATGTGCATGAGACCTAATAAGAGCTAGTGAGAGTTTGCAGCCATTCAAGGGAAGGGGAAGACCTATTCATTTTGCAGAATTTATTGCAAGAGATCATTTCTATTCTGATGTACATGGTAAAGGAAAGATGAATGCAACCTCAAGAGCTTCTCATGACCATCTTGTAATGAAAACAGAACAGTCTATAAAATGAAAATAGGAGAAAACAGAGTCAAGAAATTGGAAGAGAAATCATATCCTACTGACATTATTTATACCTGAGGGGAAGGTGCCCCAAAAGTTAGAGAGTCCCTGGGCTATTTAGTAAGGAGAGTCAATATTACTTTTAACGTAGTTTGAATTAAGTTTTCTGGTCCTACAACACAATTCATTTAACTTAAGTGGGTCAACTTTTTCCATCCAAATCTTACTTTACCTCAATCTCCCATTTGATAGAAAATTTCATCACCTGCTTCAGGTCTTTCAGAGTAGCACAGTGGATACAGCATGAGTTTTGGATTCAGATAAACAAACATTTTCATTTAAGTTTCATCTTTTATTATTTGTGGACACTTGGCAAGTGATTTTACCATTCTGGGCCTCATTTCCTCAACTGTGCCTATCTTGGAAGTTGCTGGGAGACTTAGTAAGATAAACATATTTAAAATTCCTAACTTTGTGTTTATGAGTTAGAAGTTCATAAGATAATCAAAATCTTTGTTTTTTTCCCTTGCAATTATCTTGACTAACTTGAATTACCTTATGGATGATACATCTCATATTCAGCCATATTGGACTTCTCAAGCATCAACACCCTCTTCACTCTACATTTACTGACTACCGTGTTAGAAAACCCTAATCTTATCATCATTTAAAGCAGCCCCATTCTATTATGTCCTCCTTTCTCTTATTCTAACATCTTTGCCTCCTGTACCGCTCACATTTTCACACCACAGTTTTGCCTTCATTGTAAATGCCAGGTCATCAACTTTCCCCAGTCCAAACCACATTCCATATTCATCTTTTTGATCACATGTCACTGTTTAGTTTCACTTACACTTATTGAGCACCTACTGTATGCCATCTCTAGAGAGACACAGCTTAGTAAGACATGCATTCTTGCCCTCAGAATCCTTACAATCTAGAAATAGAGACAGTTGATAGATTCTAAATTAGATATATTTCAAAGACAGCAGAAAATTATGAGAGTGGGAGGGAAGGAAAGAAGAAAGAAGAGAGAGAGGGACGGAGAGAGATACATGGAGTGATATATGTCCACCCTGAAAGAGAAACTAGTGTAGAAACAGATAGCTGAATTAAGGGGCAATTATCATAATCTAGGGGAGAGATAATGGTGGTTAAGTCAACGTGATGCCAATGGAGGTGAGAAATTGACTGATTATGAGCATAATTTGAAATTTGGGCTAGGAAATTGTTCTGGCATACTACATGAAGAGTGTGAGAGAAGAGAGGAGTCAAGGATAGTGTCCAGTTATTGGGGAAGAGGCATTTCAAGAACATAATTGTCATTAAGTACAATGGGTAAGACTATGGAACAGCTCAGTGGAGATATCCACAATGCAGTAGATCCACACACACACATACACATGCATACATGCACCCATGCACATACATAGATATAGACATAGACATAGATATATATAATCATAGGCATATATTATAGATTATAGATATACATACATACCTGGAGCATATGGTAAAGATATTGGTAGAGATTTACATTTAGGAACTGTATGCATTTGAATGGTATTTAAAACTTTTGCGATTGGATAAGGTTATCAAGGTACCAAGTGCAGAAAAAAAAACACTAGTGGTTTAAAGACTAAGACAAAAAATAAAAATATAAAAAAATAAAGACTAAGATGAACTCCAATGTGAAAAGGTTGGGGATATAAATACATATATAGAGAAAATACCTAAAATTACAAGCACCAAAATTGTAACAATAATTAAGGTTTTTTTCCATTCATTTGATAAATTTTTTATAGTGACAAAGTATTCTTTTAAAATGAAAGCTGTTAATATAAAATTTTGCCAATCATTAATGGGTTCTATAGGGAAGAAGACAAATAGTTGATTACTGAATCTTAGGTTTTATTTCTTTCAAGAACTTTTAAGTTATTCTAGATCCTAAGTTGTTTTGTGAGGCAGATGGTTCCCAGACTCTCCAGCCCTTTCATCCTCACCAGATTCATGCCCCAGCCCAGTTTCCCAGAATCAGTTTGGAAATAATTGTGGTATTATCTAAACAGATCCAGCCCCAAATCCCAATGCCCTGTCATCTGTCGCCCTGATAGAATATTTGGGCTTCTTCTCTACTTAAGAGCAAATCTCCACATTAGGCCCTGCTGGGTAAACTAAACTTCTATCTTGTTCTTTATTCCCATTAATGACCTTTTCTTCATCACCTGTTATTAGGATGCACCTCAAAAACAGTACTTCATTACCAAAATAAAACAAGTAGTCAGACTATGCAGACAAGCAATTGTTTTCTTTAACCTGATGCACTATTCTTTTTAAATATTCAATATTTTATTTCAATGAAATAATACTTGCCTTTGTAATTTTTCTTGAAATCATGTAGCTGATTATAAAAATAAATATCACAATGATCAAAGTTATAGTATGTAAACAAAGGTAGCATCTGAATTATCAATTTATTTATAATAAGCCAAAAATTCTTTAAAAATTTTTCTTTCAGTGTGTTTTATAATGAACAGCCTGAAAATTTATCAAATATTATCATTCACAGTAAAATATTTAGTGAATGTTTATTTTTAAAACATACAAGCCATACTTTTACATAAACCTCAAATTATTTATCACTATTGTATTCAATGAAACATCCTAGAGGTCATCTATGTGCCCAAGTGACAGGCATATTTTTTATCTTATAACACTGCAATAGCATATGGAGACCACTTATATTTGAAGAACATGTATTTTAGCAATTACACTTTGGAATATGGGCTCTCCTGGAACATAAATTCTTTTTTTAAAAAAATATTTTTCTTTATTGATTTCCGAGATAAAGGGAGGAGAGAGATAGAAACATCAATGATGAGGGAGAATCATTTATCAGCTGCCTCCTGCTTGCCCCCGACTGGGGATTGAGCCCACAACCTGGCATGTGCCCTTGGCCGGAATCAAACCAGGGACACTTCAGTCCAAAGGGTGACGCTTTATCCACTGAACCAAGCTGGCTAGGGCTGGAACATAAATTCTTAAATGCAATTAGGTGACTGCCTGGTGACAAAATTATTAACTTGATTCAGATCTTTCCATGTCCCAAGCATGGCATATCGAGGTAAAATGATAGAGCTCTTCCTGCATGTTGCTTACAGTCTAAGACATAAAATAAATTCTATTAATTTCATAGAATCAAATGGTTTATAATAGCTAATAAATGGAAATCTTTCTAACATAATTTTCTTGGTTTTTATGGCTTTCTAATTTTCACACTGAGTTTAAAAGTGAGCCCCTTATTCTTCAATTTCAGTTTCTCAAATCATGGCCCTTCTGATAGAAACAAAAAGATAATGGGTGAGGGAACAAATAGATCGCTACTACTGACCCTTTTCACCTCCACAAGATTTTCAGTGTTTGATGGAACATCAATTACTCTGAACCTTTATGACTGCCTTTTGCAAGACAACTTGATTTTACAAGATTCTTTAATAGATGTGAATATCTTATAAAAGTCAACATCATTAACATATATTTTAAAATAAAACAACATGGAAGACTTCACTGGGAAGAAAAAAAAAAAGATTTTCAAAGGAAGTAAGATGGCAAACCTGCCTGGGAGAATGGTTCGAAGCAGAGAGAACAACTACAGCAAAAGCAGTGGGGCTAAAGTTTGCCTGAAATGTTTGAAGAACCCCAAGGAGAGTAGTGTGGCTAGAGAAGAATCAACAGTGGTGGAAGCAATAATGATAAAGTAGGGATGTACCTGTAGATGGGCATTTTAGAACATGGGGGAAAGTCTGAATTTACTTTGAGTAAGTTAGGGAAACATGAGATTTTTGAGCAAGGGCATTACATGATTTGACCCATTTTTTAAACTATTAAAGGACTACTTGCATTGAGGAAAGACCACTTTGGTTGGTGCATTGTGGAAAGACTGAAAGTACTGAAAGCCAGTGAGGAGACAGCTGCAATGATGGGGTAGGGGCGTTGATAGTGGTGGCTGTAGAGGGAGTTAGAGTATTTATTTTCTGAATACATTTTTAATAAGTTTTGACAAAGTTTGATATGGATTAAATATGGATATTAAGAGAAAACTAAGAAAAAAAAGAATCATTCTAAGAATTTGTGTCTGAGCAATACAAATATAGAGTAGCCACAAAATGAGGCTAGAAAGATCTGGGGGTTGTTGATTTTGGGTTGCAGTTAAAGGTTACCTCTGTCCCCTTTTAATTTAAGATGCCTATTAAATAGTCAAGTGCAAATCTTGGAGAGATACATGTAGAAGGTATTTTGACAGTTGTCAGAGGATAGATGGCATTTGTAATGGTTAATTTTATGTGTCAAAGTAACCGGGCTAAGGGATGCCCAGATAGCTGTTAAACATTATTTCTGAGGCTTCTGTGAAAGTGTTTCTGGAAGAAATTAGCATTTGTTTCAGTAGACTGAGTATAAAATCCACCCTCATCAATGCTGCTGGGAATCATCCAATCTTTACAGAACCCAAACAGAACAGAAAGTTGGAAGAAGAGCAAAATTGTTCTCTTTCTTCTCAAGCTGGGACATTAATCTTCTGCCTTAGGACATCAAAGCTTCTGGTTCTCAAGCCATTATATATATATATAAATTCTCCTATATATTCTCACACATATATATCAGTTCTGTTTCTGTGGAGAACCCTAGCTGATACAATAGTAAAGCCATGAGATTTAACGAATTTAACAGAGAAGGGAATGCATGTAGAGAAGGTGATCCCTGAGGAGCAAAAATGTTAAGAGGTCAGGCTAATGAGGTATCAGCCAAAAGTCACTTGGAAAAAAGTGACCAGTGGGATGCGCAGCAAACCAGAAAAGTGTGGTGCCATTATCATTGCCATGTGCATCAGCAACATCACCATCACCATTAATCAAATACACAGGTGTTATTCATTAATTATTTCAACTACCTACCTTATGAAGGAAGTATTATCATAGCCTACATAGCAGTTAAATAATTTTCCCATGGTCAGTATAGATAACAAAAAATCAAAATTTGAACACAGGCCACATGACTTTGGAGTACAAATTCTTTAATACTGTAAGTGGCAATCAAAACTTAGGAAAAACTGTTCAAAGAGAATGAGAGTAATAACAGAAACACAATCATACATTTTGTTACTTATAAAACTACTAGAGGCCTGGTGCATGAAATTCGTGCACTCGGCGGGGGAGGGGGAGTCCTTCAGCCCAGATGGCGAGAGGGCGCAGGCCAGGTTGAGAGACCCCATTGGTGCAGGACCGGGGCTGGGGAGGGACCTCGGATTTGCCTGGCCCGTCTCGCTCAGTCCCGATCAGCCAGAACCCAATAGCGAGCTAACCTACCGGTTGGACCATTTGCCCCCTGGTCATCAGTGCACATCATAGGGAGCAGTTGAGCAGCCTTAGCATATCATTAGCATATTACTCTTTGATTGGTTGAATGGCTGACCGGTCAACCGGACACTTAGCATATTAGGCTTTTATTGTATAGGATGTACCCAAACATAATAAGCAATCACTAAAAGAGCTTAGAAGAAATGTTTACTAGGGTGTGTTATTTTTTTAACAGTACTCTATGTTTATGTACACATACTGACCTGAGAAGAGGAAATAGCTATGCTCTTACCTCAAACCAAAAAGTCTGGGTGATGCATTGAAGACATGATGCACATGGCCTTATTCAAAGCATGCCAAGATGTAAGTGAAGAAACTGAGATCAGACTGTTGCCCTGTGGCAGTCACCAATGAGACCCTAAGTGAATCACCTGGCCTAGCTGAATCTCCTTGTTGAATCTGTAAAAGAGAATTTATACTAGAAAGGCTTGTTCTAAAATTCTATCTATAATTTTTCTCTACTCCAAGCAATGTCTATGCATTCTAAGCACTGAAAATTTTCATGATGTAGATAAAAATGTTTGTTAAATCTATAATGAAATGTTTCCTATGTGTTCTTTTCTCCAAAGCTACATATCAGATCATGAGTCCCATATACAAAGCACAAGGCTTAGAAATATAACCCTAAGGATAATAAGTGAGGTTTTACTTGATTTCATAGTCTTCTCAAAGCATTAAATATTTGAACCTTATTATGATAATTAATGCCTGATAATGTTATCACTCTCTTGCTATCATTAAAACCTCCAGAAGAGAATAAGGAACCCATATCTTGAGTTAAAAAAAAAACCCACAATAGGATGTTTTGCCACTGTTTAATATTTAGTGAGATTGCTTTTTTGCATCTAATTATATTTGTGAAAACAGCAAATACAATTAAAAGAATGCCAGCTGTGTGCAAAACATAGACTTATCCACTTATTAATTTCATTATTATCAAGCCACATGTTTAACTGTATTTTATTAAAAACAGATCTTTGCTTGCCATAGATAATATAAACCTTTTTAATTTAACCCAGAAATGAAATTATAGAGGCACAGTTCCCAGTTTCTGTAATTGTTCTGGTGGTCTCTAAGGATTTATTCAGTAGCTGCAACTGAGACGTTTTTCACTAACTTCATATTGTTAAAAAAATTATATAATTTCTCTAAAACTAACAGTCATTCACAAAAGAATTAACAAATTCATACAGTATGCAAATACCTCTTCCAAATAACAATTAAGCAATATTTGAAGAGATAAGCTAGAATAATACTGGGTCTGCTCAGTTATCCCAGGGCCAATTCAGAAAAGTTTATCCCCTCAGTGAACAACTTATTTCAGGCTGTAGTCATGCTTTCCAGTATTTCAGTAACTAGCATTCTATTTCATTTAAAACTCCCTTTTTCTACAAAAATACATTTTAAAATTCTAAAATTTAGCCCATTTGTTTGCCAAAACTATTCTATTTTAAAAGTCTCTAAGTACAACATTTATAGTACTGCCTCACACCCTATCATACTTGAATAAGTGACTCATGTGCTCCATGGAACTCTTGTGACAGGTTCACACAGGGATGGGGCATGATGATATGGGGTGGGAGCAAGGGGCATTAAGGGTGGCAGCCCAACCAGGAGCATTGTCAACATGGTCCAAAGTAAACAGCCATGTGGTTGACATTACATGTGTACATGATAGAAATTCACTAGAATTCAAGGATAAGCATTACAAAACAGTGGTCTGGAGGTGATAGAAAAAATGTTTGAAATCAAAGATCAAATTTGTATCATAGAGGATCATAAAACATGTATATCATTCAATCAACTCATTATTATCTATTTAATTGAAGAGTGAGTACTAAGGCTAGGATGATGCTCAAATATGTCATAAAATCTCTTTCCAGCTTTAACTTTCTTACTCTACCTTTATCAATTTAGTAACAGGTAATAAAAGTCAACCACTGCTTTCCTTTCACATAGTGGAAGTACTTAGAAACAGTAAAATTACAGGAGCATATAACAGAAGGGGCAAGGAAGAAACATCAGTACCATCTGAATTGCTTGGTAATTGAAGTCTTCAAAGATAGCATTCAAAAAGTGAAGAAATGCCAAAAGCATGATCTACAAAAGAAAACAAAACTTGATAAGTTAGACTCCATTAAAATTAAAAACCTCTTCTTTATAAAACAGAATGAACAGGCAAACCACAGATTGGGAGAAAATCATTGAGAAAGATATCTAATAAAGGAAAGGCATGCAAATTATATAACAATCTCTTAAAACTTAGCAATAAGAAAATAACTAATCAATTAAAAATTGACAAAAGAGCTAAACTGACTCACCAAAGAGGATATACAAATATCAAACATGCATATGAAAAGATGATCAACACCATACATATATCATTAAGAATTTGCAAATTAAAACAATATGATACCAGCTGCATCTATGGAAGGAACCAAGATGTCTTCTAATAAATTAATAGATGAATAAACTGTGGTACCTCCAGACAACAGAATATTATCCAGTATAAAAAAGTAGCTCTATCAAGCCATAAAAAGATATGGAGGAACCATAAATGCACATTGCTAAGTGAAAAAAGCCACTCTGAAAAGGCTACATGCTGTATGATTCCAATTATATACATTCTAGAAAAGGAGCTGATAAAAAGATCAATAGTTGCTGAGGTACGAGTAGAGAGAGAGAGAAGGGGATGAATTGGTGGTGCATAGAAGATTTTTTTAGGCCAGCAAAATTATTCATTATGACACTGTAATGGTGGATACATATCAAAAATTTGTCATTTGTCAAAAACCCATAGTATATACAACACAAAGAGTGAATCCCAATGTAAACTAAAGAATTTAGTTAATAACGTGTCAATATGGGCTCCAACTGTAACAAATGTACTACCCTATTACAAGATGCTAATTAATGATAGAGGAAATTGGGGATAAGGGTGCAGGGATAGTGGGAACTCCTTGTGCTTTTGACTCAATTTTTCTGTAAACCTAACACTGTTCAATTTTTTTTAAGTGAATAGGCCAGGATGCTCTAAGTGTTCATGAGGATAAAGCCAGACTAACAGCATTGCTAGTGTTTTGCTTTATTTTGTGTGTTTTTTCAATCTTGTTTAGAGTACTGGTGTGTTCATCAGAGATAGATAACAAAGTACAATAAACAAAGAGATAAATAAATAACAAGTTTAATGTTACCCATGAAGATACAAAAGTGAAAAATTTGGAGAATTTCCCTCATATTTGTTTTGGGTACCTTTTGGGGCTGAATATATAGTGGTTAATAAATATACATTAGTTGTCTAAGTTTTTGTAAAAAAATAAATTATCAAAAGTGAATGACATGCAGAGTTGTCAGAAGTAGCAGCTATATGTTGATCTAAAACCATTTTAGATACAATTATAATTCATATTTGCAATATGAGAATTATAAAAATTGAGTTGATTTCTGAAGTTTATTCACATATTAAAACATCTAAAAATTCTTCTCACAGCTCGTAATTTGATTTTATTCCAGATTTAACACTAAGTTTAGGTCAAATGTAACTTTAATGATGGAGATAGTTCATCAACATTTCTGAACACTACTGTCCATCAGTTAATGACAAAAGCAAGGCCTGGAGCATCTTTTTCATCCTCATTGAACTCCAACAAAAAAAATCAATATAATGTAGTTTTGATAACTATACCCTGCATTTGATGAAAGTGAGAAATCAGGTTCTAAAAAGGAAATAAACAAATAGGATTTAAAAATTAGCCAGTTTTGCTCAGTGGATAGAACGTCCACCTGAGGACTGAAGGGTCCTAGGTTCAATCCCGGTAAAGGGCACATACTTTGATTCCAGGTTCGATCAAGTGTGTGCGGGAGGCAACCAACTGATGTGTCTCTCTCATCCATGTTTCTCTCTCTATGTCTCTCCCCTTCCTTTTCACTCTAAAAAAAAAAAAAAATCCATGAGTGAGATTAACAAAAATAAATAAAAATAACTACACCACCTAAAAGTTAAAATTCCATGTTCTTGCCCTAACCGGTTTGGCTCACTGGATAGAGCATTGGCCTGCGGATTGAAAGGTCCCAGGTTCGATTCCGGTCAAGGGCATGTACCTTGGCTGCTGGCACATCCCCAATAGGGGGCGTGCAGGAGGCAGCTGATTGATGTTTCTCGCTCATCAATGTTTCTAACTATCCCTCTCCATTCCTATCTGTAAAAAAGTCAATAAAACATATTTTAAAAAGAAATAGAGAAACTATTTACAATAGAGGTATGTAAATAAGAGTGAAAATAGCAAAATTTGCTATATGTTATGTTTAAAGTATGTTAGAAAAATTCAAATTTATTGCATATAATCTCTTATTCAATAATGTCATTACTCAACTTCTCCTAATGTGTGTTGTAAATGAAAATCCAGAAAAAGAACCAGTGGTACTAATTGTTTTACTGCTGATAAGACTTGAGGAATTAAAAATCTAGTAACATTCTTTGCATTGTGTTATATATGAAAATACCTTTCTTCGTGGACATCAAAACAGAAAACCCATTTGGAATATATAGTTTACATTAAAAAGTATCAAGTCATTAAAGTGTGTGGTTAGGAATGAGGACTAAGTTACTGAGCTGTAGTCTGAATCTGGAGATCGGAGTTTAGGAGACTTGCAGAAATCAAGAAACAAGATAAAGAATTTGGAGGAGCAGTGCTCTTTATAGCACAGCGGTTCTCAACCTGTGGGCTGCGACCCTTTTGGGGGTCGAACGACCCTTTCATAGGGGTCGCCTAAGACCACCGTAAAACACATATTGAATATATAATTACATATTGTTTTTGTGATTAATCACTATGCTTTAATTATGTTCAATTTGTAACAATGAAAATACATCAGATATTTACATTACAATTTATAACAGTAGCAAAATTACAGTTATGAAGTAGCAACAAAAATAATTTTATGGTTGGGGGTCACCACAACATGAGGAACTGTATTAAAGGGTGCGGCATTAGGAAGGTTGAGAACCACTGTTATAGCAGAAGTCAGATAACTGACAGATTAGGAGGCTTGGAAGAGGGTGGAAGACACACTAAGATTTCTCAAAGATCAGAAACGGAGGAAGAATACCTGGAACCCTGTCTATACTTAGGGATGTCTTCTCAACTGCTTACCCTGGAATCATAGGAGAAACTCAGGAATCCAGCCCTGAAACTCTGCCAAAGGGCTCTGATGTCATCAGAAGTTCATCAGAAGTTACTGGCACATTAACCCTAGTTCTTGTAACTGTCAATCAGTGTTGTACTATGTCCACAAAGCCATGGTATGGAGCTTTTTAGGAGAAAGAATGAGAGATAGAGAGGAGGGGGAGGAGGTCGAGAAGGAACAGGAGGAAAAGGAAGAAAGGGGGAAAGAAAGGAGGGAGGGAAACCAAGCTCTGAAGTATTTTTTTTGGGGGGGAGGGTGTTGCCAAGAAGAAGAACCCGTGAAGTTTTGCATGGTAATGAGCAAAATTTTGACTGTAGCATATATTTGCCAGTATTAAAAACAACTATAAATCAGTAATAAAGTCAAAATTTAACCTTAAGTTATGGAGAACATGTTGTTTTAGTAGAATTTGCTTATTAAATTTGTATAACATGTAATTAATAGTCCACAGACCACAGTTTCCATTACTATCTCTAATGTGGGGAGTAGTCTCATTAGGCCCATTTATCTATTTACTCACATACTTATATCAATATAAACTCATGGATATTTATTTTATTCTAGGGATTATGGGTTATAATGCAATACTATATTTATTTATTTTGTTGCACGAATATTCCACTTTTAGCCCTTAGGAGCTTTTTAGGTTCTGTATTCTTTTGACATCTCCGTCTTTTCCTTTTTTGCTTTCCACCTTTGTGATTTGTTGGGGTTGGGGGTGAGAATGGAGTTAAAGTGGTATGATTTGATCTTTTTTATCTTTATTTTTGAAAGCATTACATATGTCCCCTTTTTTTCACCATTGACCCCTTCTAGCCTGTCCCCACCTCCTCCCCAGGCCTTCACCACCCTTTTGTCTGTTTCCATGGGTTATGCATACATGCATACAAGTTCTTTGGTTGATTTCTTCCCACCCACCCACCCACCTCTCCTTCCCTCTGAGATTCCACCATCTGTTCTTTTCTCTTTTTCTTTTGTATATCTACTATAGGCATTTTCTTTTTGGTTACCATGAAGCTTATGTAAGACATCTTATAGTTATAATAGTCTGTCTTTAGTTGATAACAACTTAACTTCAATCACATAAAAAAACTATCCTCTATAATAAAAGGCTAATATGCAAACTGACCAAACAGCGGAACGACCAGATGCTATGACATGCACTGACCACCAGGGGGCAGACGCTCAATACAGGAGCTGCCCCCTGGTGGTCAGTGCACTCCCACAGGGGGAGTTCAGCTCAGCCAGAAGCCCTGAGCCAGGGTCACAGCTGGTGAGCACAGCAGAGGTGGCGGGAGCCTCTCCCACCTCCGCAGCAGCATTAAGGATGTCCAACTGCCCCATGGCGAGTGGGCCTAAGCTGTCAGTCAGACATCCCCTGCAGGCTCCCAGACTGCAAGAGGGCGCAGGCTGGGCTGAGGGACCTCCCCCCGGCACCTCCCGAGTGCAGGAATTCATGCACCGGGCCTCTAGTATATATATATATATATATATATATATATATATATATATATATATATATATATATATATATTTCTCCTCCACTATCAAAAACACACACTATGTTATTGATGTCACAATTTACACTTTTTTATATTGGATATTCATTAATAAATTTCGGTAGTTATTGTTATTTTCAAAACGTTTATCTTTAACTTTTATACTAGAGGTAAAAGTGATGTACACATCATCATTATAGTAATCCAATATTCTGTATATTTACCTTTACCCATGAATTTTATACTTTCACATGCTTTTATGTTGCTGTTTCATCATCTTTCAGTTCCAACTTAAAGAGCTCCTTGCTTTTTCTGATTTTATTTAGTTGTCTCTCTTCTCTTGTAACTCACTCAGCTTTTTTAAAATCCTTTTGAATTGTCAAGCAATTCATAGATCTCCAATTTTTTAGGTTTGTTCCTTCCATTGTGTTGTTTCCCTAATTGTGTTCCTTGTAGCTTTGCATTGGTGTCTGCACATTAGAAGAAATAGCTGCCTTTCTCAAACTTTATAGAGTGGCTTCAACAAGGAAAGACCTTCACCAATCAACCACCTACAGAGCCTGGGCCTTTGTTCCCAACAGCTCCAGGCTCCGGTCTTTTTATTTTTTAAGAAGCCCATATTGTCTTTCTCCTCCTGGTGTATAAAATGTGCTAATTTCATCAGTGCTTAATGTGAGGCCTAAAGAAACCACCCTCCAGTTAGACAATGAAAGGTTGGGAGCATTGGAGGCATCCTACATTCCTCTCCTTTCCTCTTGGAGAAGAAAGTTTCAAGATCCGCCCCATTACCCAGTCTCATGGAGCAATGCCTTTTCCTTAGTTCCTAGCTAGTCCAGGAGCTCAAATATGCTAGTTTCTTCATGTGCAGCAATACAGAAATTGACACCCTTCCTTCCCCCTAGAGCCCTGAAAGCCCCAGGATGTCAGAGCCATATCCACTTCTCTCCCTTTCTCTGGGGAGAAAACTCAAGTTCTATACTTTCCCAATCCCATGGATCTGTCAGCATAGCAAGCTCTGCCCACCATTTCCTTGTTTCCAGCTGCCCAAACTACGTACGTTCCCTCAGCACTCTGTATGTGGCAAGGCAGAAATGGCCCCTCAGGCAATACACTGAAAGACAGGGGATGATGGACACTTGCTCAACTTTTTCTCTGTGCCCCCCCCCACCCCACACACACACACACACAGCCAAAGGAAGTCATGGGCAAAGGTGATCTCTCAGCCTTGAGCAGCACAGGTGTAGGAGAAGTGGTGTGTGAGTGAAGTGAAATTCCTCCTTACCAATTTTATTGCAGCTGTTTCAGTTTTGTGTTCATCTGGGGTACTGCAACTTCTTAACTGGCATCTGGGCTCTTAAAGAGGTATTTTGGTCTATATCATTGCTAAATTGGTATTTCTGTGGAAGAATGAAAGCTCAAACTTCTTATTCTGCCATCTTGTTGACACCATTCCTTATATTAACAGTAAACTTACCTCAATACTTTTGGGCAGAGTATGGTTGCTAAACAATATGGAGCTTATAAAAATTAATATGACAGTGTCACTATCTTTCATAAATTTAGCAAGTGGGAGAGACAAGCTAGTCACAGGTAATTAAAATTCTAGGTTATTACAGGATTATTTATGTGATAAAATAAATATAAAGAGAGATGTGGATTCATTAATGAGGAAAAGGTTAATGAGGCATTTTTGTGGTGAATATGAGATGGCGTCATGAAGGGGAGAGCATGTGTTCAACTTAAATCAGAATCTAAAAGAAGGAAAAACCAAGATTGTCATTTTTGCAATTCCTTACCTGCCTGATCAAAACCTGAGATATGCCTCTCTGGGTTATGGAACAATCCATTCACCTCTAATAATGACACTAGAAGGTCATTTTATATTTTATAACAAGTTGTGAGGACATTTTTCTCAATATTTGTCTGTACACTGAAAAGCCTTATCTTTTCTTTAATAATTCACTATGAGCACTAATCTTAACATATTGAATTGCAGTATACACTGCCAGTTCTCTATTAACTATCTGTTGCCTATAAAGTAAGATTTTTTAATTGTCTATTCTAATCTTCAAGGAAATTCTGGCAGTAGAAAATATTGCTGAAAAGTGTTGTTTTGGGCCAAGAGAAGGGTGGAAGCATACACTATGAGGTCCTTGACTAACAATGAAATAACTGTACTCTCTCTAAACCCATTTACTCATCTGCAAAGTCTTGTTTTTCTTTATAATCCTAATGCCACCACAGTGGAAGCATTTTATAAATATCAGTTGAATTTATTTCAATTGATATGCTTCTACAGTACTGATTTGAAGATTTCCTTTTATTTTAGCAAGATGCCTGCCTTGGATTCATCACTGTCCAGAAATCTTGCCATGCATATAAGCCATGGATAAGAAATTCAAAGAAAGTTTTCTTGGTTATATTTAAAAGAAAACTCTGTGGTACTGTTCAATGTTTTGTGATTTAAAAATAGCAGTGCTGTCATTGTCTGTCTATCTATCTATCTATCTATCTATCATCTATCTATTATACTGAACACTATAAAAATTATTTGAAATACTTACTATATTCCAGGAGTTTAAAACCAAATGGGATATCTGTGTCTAAAATTAGATTTTTTTTAAAAATATATTTTATTGATTTTTTTACAGAGAGGAAGGGAGAGAGACAGAGAGTTAGAAACATCGATCAGCCGCCTCCTGCACATCTCCTACTGGGGATGTGCCCGCAACCCAGGTACATTCCCTTGACTGGAATCGAACCTGGGACCTTTCAGTCCGCAGGCCGACGCTCTATCCACTGAGCCAAACCGGTTTTGGCTAAAATTAGATTTTATATATATTACTCTCAAGTTAAATTTATGAAGTTATACTTTTTATTTTTAATCATATAATGCCTTGACTTAACATTTTAATCATGTTAGATTATATAACTAGAAATTAATTTGTAGAGAAGAAAGAACATATTACTGTCTGAGGTATATAGCTAAAATACAGTTGTCCTTATGTTTTTTATTGTTGTTGTTGTTCATAATTTTCTGAATTGTATTTCAAATGTAAGCCAAGTAGCCCAGTATTAAATACAAAGTTTTTAATAATATATCTTATCTTTAAACTCACTGCTGTTGTTATAGTAAAGCCAACATTAAAAATGTTTTATCTTCAATTTTCTCCTAATTATATAGTTATATAGGTTATAAATGACAGTGAGCAGTTAATAAGAAAAGATCTGTAATGAATTGTTCTAAGAATTCACGTTTCAGAGAAATTTTTCATAAAGTTCTGTGTCATTTGTATTTATGTTATCAATCAACATTTTCCATTTACTCTTTAAATGTTCTTATTATTATTACCATTAGATCTATTCCCTCAATATAAATTTACTAGAGGCCCAGTGCACGAAATTCATGCATAAGTAGGGTCCCTAGGCCTGGCTGGCAATCCGGGGTAATTGAGGCCTTCCTTCCCTGCTGCCAGTTGCCAGCCAGGGCCTTCCTTCCCTGGGTGCCGACTGGGGCCTTCCTTCATTCCGCGCCGCCTCCTGGTGGTCAGCGCACATCATAGCGAGCAGTCAAACTCCCAGTCTCTTGGTTGAGCTCCTGAGGGGAAACTTTGCATATTAGCTTTTTAGAAAGATAGATAGATAGATGATAGATAGATAGATAGATAGATAGATAGATAGATAGATAGATAGATGATAGATAGATAGGCTGGAAGGATTATATCCCACAAAGTTAACACTGTTGTTTGTCATTGAGAGTTCTCTGAGATGGCCCATCTCCATTCAGGTTCTGAACCAACTGGGAACAAGACAATAGAGTAAAGCACATGGGGTCAAAGTACCACCAATCATTAAGCTGATATTACAGAATGAGACTTATTTCTAAATATGAATGGATTTCCTAATCCTGAACATCAGAATTAAAACAATTTACTCACTCAACCATGGCAGTGCTTCTGGTTGAAAATAGAATCATAGTAAAAACGGTATAAGGAAAAATGTTATAGGGGACCATGTCCAGGCTCCAGAATAAAGGGAGAGAAAAAAGCTGAGTCATTGTGTCTAGTTTATATTGCCAAATTCAGTAACCAGTTTCTCCTCCCCTCCCACCTCTCCACTCTCAACTCCCTGTCTCAGGGAAAGGTGCCTAAATGTGGAAGGAGGCCAAGATTGTTTGCTAATAGCTCTCCTTGCACTGGATGGAAATATCAGGAGACGAGAATTCACTGCTCTGTGCAATATAATTTGAAATTTGAAATTTTAAACTCTGACCTGTTGAAAAAACAAACAAACCAATAACCTATTTCTGTTAAGCCACAGAAAACATGAGAAACTGCTTGGAAAAGTTAAAGGTGAAAAGGAAATTCAAAGTGTTAATTGTGTAAAACATTAGAGTTGAAATTTAAACTAAGAAAAGATTAACTTTTTTAATTTTTATAATGATGATACATGTGAAGACAGGGCAAGCCTGGCATATTTGATAGAAAATATCATTCTTAAATAGCCTATTCTATATAGCACAGTTATTTTCTATGATAAATCAGGACATTAAATAAATAAGTAAAAATATAAATAATAAAAAGGGGAAGAAGAAAAATATTGATTAATAATTTATTTGTATTAATTTTATATCTATCACACATATATGCATGTATCTTTTATATATAAATCCTATTCTATATAATAAAAGCCTAATATGCTAAGTGTGCGGTCATTGGGTCGGCCATTCAACCAATCAAAGCATAATATACTAATGATATGCTAAGGACACTCAACTGCTCGCTATGATGTTCACTGACTACCAGGGGGCAGATTCCCTGACCAGTAGGTTAGCTTGCTGCTGGGTTCTGGCTGATCGGGACTGAGCGAGACAGGCCGGACACATCCTGGAGACCTCCCGTGGTCCCTCCCTGGCCCTCATTGGGCACCAGTGGGGTCCCTCGGCCTGGCCTGTGCCCTCTCACAAACTGGGACCCCCTCAGGGGATGTCAGAGAGCCGGTTTCGGCCCGATTCCACAGTCCAGGCCGAGGAACCCCATTGGTGCATGAATTTGTGCGCTGGGTCTCTAGTGTATACATAAAATTATTCCATCAAAAAAATTAAGAATTAGCCTAACGGGTTTGGCTCAGTGGATAGAGCGTCGGCCTGCGGACTAAAGGGTCCCAGGTTCGATTCCGGTCAAGGGCATGTACCTGGGTTGCAGGCACATCCCCAGTAGGAGATGTGCAGGAGATAGCTGATCGATGTCTCTCTCATTGATGTTTCTAACTCTCTATCTCTTAGATAGTAAAAAGAATATTGAATTAATACTTTTTAATTAATTTTTTTTACAAAACAGGGACAGTCTTATACCTACATATTGATCTGTCACAGTTATAAATAATAATATTGAGTTAACCAATTATTTAATTAATATGGATTTTTAAAAAATATTTATGCTCAATAGATAATATAGCCAAATATTTATAAATTTACCTTCACTCACAGCTGATTAAAAGAAACACCTATTCTATTAATTTTGAAAAGTTTCTGTGAAGCAGCAGATATACAAATAGGTAAGAAAAGTGTTAAAGGATAAGTTGTGTAGAAATTAATGAAAACCCCATTTCGCACTGAATTCCAGAATATGCTGTATTATTGGATGCCTTATTTCATCAGGATTGATGAAATAAAGCCTGCAAATACCTTCGCATAAGAAAAAAAAGTTAGCCCTAGCCGGTTTGGCTCAGTGGATAGAGCGTCAGCCTGGGGACTGAAGGGTCCCAGGTTTGATTCCAGTCAAGGGCATGTACCTTGGTTGCTGGCACATCTCCAATAGGAGGTGTGCAGGAGGCAGCTGATCAATGTTTCTCTCTCATCGATGTTTCTAACTCTCTATCCCTCTCCCTTCCTCTCTGTAAAAAATCAATAAAATATATGTTTAAATATATATATATATATATATATATATATATATATATATATATATATGAAAAAAAAGTTAATGTCTTAACCAAAAAAATTTACCATAAATCTAGATTATATTCTATAAAAACTTCCAATTTTTTTCTCTTGCAAAAATTAGAGCAAAAGACATTCTTTGATCCACTTTTAAAAACAAAAGTTTCCAGTTTTTGGTGAAAACAATAACTACATTCAACTTTGTCTTCTTTATTTCTTCTGTAAGAACATCATTTGTCATTTCTCCTGACATTCTTCAATATGTGTTACTTTTTTCTATATAATTATCAATCTCCTTACACTTTATTGCTGCATGGCTAATATTCTTCATACTTTCTGTTCATCACTGATGATCAGGGAATAATTTTTGAGTTTGCATTTAACTTTTTAAGGCTGTTTTTTCCAACATTTTTGTGGTCACAGAGAATGAAAGAATTGAAGTAACTAACGTGTGTGTTTTTTTCTTTTTAGTACTTACAAAGTGTACTGCCATTATTTATTTCAAATGTTTAAATTTAGCAATATGTAGTGCTACAGTACTGGATGTACTAACAGTACTCAAAGGTAGTTCAAATGGTTTATGAACTTAGACTGGAAACTACTGTAAACAGTGAAAACCTTGTGTGTTGAGTCTTCTTTACAATTCCTTTCCAAATTAAAAGATAATTAATATATGCATGTATGCATAACCCATGGATACAGACAATAGAGTTAAGATCTGGGGTGGGGGGTGGGGCGGGCTAGAAGGGGTCAATGGGGGGAAAGGAGGACATATGTAATACTTTCAACAATAAAGATTTAATTTTAAAAAGATAAAGTGTTCTCATTTCAAGCTTATAAGTCTGAAGCTTTTTATATTTTACATATGTAAAAATGAAACATTAACCATTACAGTTGTTTAAAGTAAGGCTCAACGAATTGTTTACTTAAAGATTCAGATAGTAAAAATTTTACTCTTTTTGCAGGCCAAGAAGCAAAACTGAGAATATTCTGTAGTACTTATATAACAAGAGAGAAAAACTTCGACTTTTCATCAACCCCTTAAAAAATTATTTATATTATGTTACATGTTGAATTTATCTATAGTTTGCCAATCTTTCCCTGATTTAGAGCTTAGACAAGCAAAAAAAATGGGGGTGAGAAACATTTTACTCACTGACATTGTTTAGAATTACAGCATACACATTGTGATTTTTAAGAGTCTAGACTCAGTTTTTCTATTATTTTTAAAGTATCTAAAAAAAAGCAATCCCCCTTTTTGTTTGCAATTTAACAACTTCTATTGGGCTATCATTGCATATTGTAAGAGGACAACAGAAATTGTCTCTTTTAAAACATTTACCCCCATAGAATATGGTCTACCCCCCTTTCTTCTCTCTCTCTCTTTCTCTCTCCTCTCTCTCTCTCTCTCTCTCTCTCTCTCTCTCTCTCTCTCTCTCTCTCTCTCGGAAGGTTATTCTTATGTTTGATTACATTATCAGAGAATACAGTAAACTGTAGTAAAGATGGCAAAGCACATTGAAAGGTCAGCAAAACCACAGCTTAAAAAATGATGGCTCTACCTTTCTTTCTTTTTTTGCCTCTTAGCTACATATTTTTGAGTTCAATAGAAAATTCTTTATGCTGTACCTGAATTCAATAAACTCAGAATGTGGGTACATGTGTCACCTCTGAATAATCCATGTTACTATCAAAAAGAAAGGAGGTAGAAGATTAAGCAGTTATAGATATCCTAGTTTTAGTAAATAATATTTTACTTGAAATTATTTTATTATAGGATTTAATATGTGCTAAAGCTTAGTCCTCTGCCTATTATTTGCTGGCATTGATATGAATACAAATGTCTACTAGTCTCCAGTAGAAAAAAAATGTGGATTGCCGGGAGCCGGTCCATCCTTGCTATTTCAAGGGACCTGGCATATATGGCATACGGTTCTTAATATGTTTGCTCACCTTCTTGGTGCTGTGTTTTAACCAAAGTCACCTCTCCGAGAAAGGTTGAATCCCCAGGTAGGGATTTTCCCCTGAAGTTAGGGAGGGAATAAAACCCCTCAACTAAGTGCCAGGCGGGTAATTAATCCCTTTAACTATGAACAATCATGCTTAAACTACATAATCTTTTCTCCCTGGAATGGAGATAAGAAACGCCCTAACCTTTGTAATAGAGATTGATAGGATTGAATCAACTGGTATAAATACAGATGTAACAAGACAGAAAGAGACAGAACTGAGAACACAGGGCTTGGAAGACAGGACCAAGAGAGACAGAGCCTAGGCACAGAACCTACACAGAACGTTCTCTGGAGACAGAAGAACTTCGCTGGAGAGAGCATGCCGGAGGATCCTGGACAGGGACTGGCCTCGGAGCTTGGAGGCAAAGCCTGGCGAGAGAGCATGGCAGGAGATCCTGGACTGAACCTGACTGCGGAGATTGGCAGGAGAGCCTGACTAGAACCTGGTGACTGAACCTGACTGGAGAACCTGGACAGAACCTCTCTGGAGATCCTAAGCAGAACCTCTCTGGATATCCAGACCAGAACTTGGCTGGAGATCCTGGCTAGGCTGCTGATCAACTGAACGCTGTCTCTATGTCATTCCTTCTTCGCCGACTCCGTCCACACCTCTGGGGACCCCTGGACCCGCTGGGGTTGGACCCCGGCAGTGGATAATATCCACAACCTGCTGTTGAATGAAAAGAGGAGACAGATGCTTTTTAAGTCCCTTTTACCTCTGAGATTCTGTGACATTGCCACATGATGTCATCAACTGGCAAATTAAAGAACCAATGATCACTATAGTATTTTATTATAAAGCATTTACATAGTGATGGAGAAACAATCAAATGATAAGAAATTAAATCAGAATAAATAACAAAATCTGACAGAGCAAGTCATGGAAGCTCATTGGTCTATTTGACCTTCAGAATATCTAAAAAACAAAGATGGCAAATATGGGCTTTTAGAACAAAGCAAATGAATTGTATAATAACATTCAAATAATGAAAGGGTTAGGAAATGATGAATGGCCCAGGTAATCATCTTTGCCTATTTTCCCTTATTGGCCTATAAAAATCACCAATTGCCTATTGCTCAGAATTTTTTCCTTATTGTGATCCAGGGCATTAGACTGTATCAATCATTTAAATATTTTGTGAATGGGTTCAGTAGACACCTTAAGAGACAGCTTTCTATATGAAACTAAAGTTTGATGCAGTAACAAAGAGAACGCTTAAAGGTATTTATATACCTTATGGGAGAGTATTTATAGAGTCCCAGTGCATGAAATTCATACAGTCAGGGGGTCCCTCAGCCCGGCCTGTGCGCTCTCATAGTCCAGAGCCCTTGGGGGATGTCTGCCGTGCCGGGAGCCCAGCTGAGGGCTTATAGATGAGCAGCACTCCCCCTGTGGAAGCACACTGACTACCAGGGGGCAGCTACTGTGTTGAGTGTCTGCCCCCTAATGGTCAGTGCATGTCATAGTGACCGCTTGTTCCGCCATACAGTCGATTTGCATATTAGCCTTTTATTATATAGGATTAGATGCATGTTAATAAATCAACTGGTATCAAATTACTTGTATATTAAGCAAAATAAGAGTTGAATTTTAAGATGGCTCAAAAATATTGCAGAACTAGACTATTTTTAATTAACCTATTACAGGTTTTAAATAGATGATTCAAGCCATAAAAAACGACATAATTCCAAGAGTTTAGAATTTTAAAAATATAGCAAAGATTAAGAACCTAAGAGAATTTAACTCTGGTCTATTTGCCTCAGATGGGAATAACCCTAGACCAGAGGTGTAAGCTGAAGTCTACGGGCCAACTCAGCCACTCCTATTTTCGGAAATGAAAATTTGGAGAACACAAGCATACCCATAATTTACATATTGTCTCTGGCTGCTTTCAAGCTACCACAGCAAAGCTGAGTCGTTGCAACAGAAATCATATGGCCTAAAATATTCATTTCCTGGCCCTTTATAAAAAGAGTTTGTTGACCTCTCACCTAAACTAACAAATTCAACTTAAAAAAAAAAAAAAGAAGAAGAAGAAGAAATACTATGGTGACATAAAAAATGAAGTAGGGTATGTTAGTTTACAATTTGTAATCTTTATACTTTGAGTGTTGTATATTCCTAACACACATTAACTATCAAAGTGATTTTGAGTCTTAGTGGAAGGAAAAAAAAAATACTACAGTCTCTAAATCCAGATGCAGGTTAGGTCCCATTTTTACCATTCTGTTCTCTGCTAAGAATCAACTTTCCCAGTAAAAAACTAATCAGTACCTGCCATCCAACTCTCCATTCTAAATAGTTGCCTTCCCAGTAAAAGCAGACATGGTTATGCCACTGTTTCAAGGTTTTCCACTTCGTACAACATTGGAAACTTTCTAAATCCGAAGCTCCCTCTCTGTGGTGAGTCATAATAATAATATGCTCTGAATAATTTGTTTGCTGCAGTATAGCAATGTGGTAGCCAGGGTCTAAACTGTTCCAAAGAGTTGAGAAAATATAACCCAAGTCTGAGAGTACCCTGAGGAATAGACGTGCTAGCTGCAGC
This sequence comes from Myotis daubentonii, assembly GCF_963259705.1. Lineage (NCBI taxonomy): Eukaryota > Metazoa > Chordata > Mammalia > Chiroptera > Vespertilionidae > Myotis > Myotis daubentonii. The sequence goes on from NC_081845.1 coordinate 59,180,447, forward strand.
TGTCTTCAAAACAATTGAGAGCGATAACTTTGGTTTTATAAGGTAAGTAAATATGACTAATAAACTTCAGACTCTTGCATAATATTCTACTTTATTCTCACAAGCACCCTCATGGGTACTAAAAGGTGAAATTCTGCCAAACTCGTTGGATATTAACAGACCTTACTCATAACACAATTTTGCTATTTAGATCTTTACTGGATCACACCAAAGAGGCATTTCCCTGGTTGAGAATTCAAATGAGATTTGTTTATGTCCATGTGTGAGACTGGATTCTGCCCAGGAACTAAAGTGACTGGGTTGAGAGGCAGATTGCTTGGCTGGCTTTAGATTCCATGGCTACGAAATGATAGCAAATAACTGTAAAGCAGGGAACGACTAAAGTAACGCCAACCCGATCAATTCCTTAGTTAATGTCAAATTTATTGGGTCTAATAAATCAGAAACAACATACACCAAGGGAGAATATGACCTACTTTATTGGGTGGGGGTGGAAGTCATATAAATGTTTACCTGGCACTGGAAAGTAAATAAATAATTCTTTATTTACCTGTGATTACCAAGTGCCTGTCAGTTTATAGCAGTGGATACAAATGGACTGGGCTTTGATAACCACATGCTCCTCTGTTGAAGTTCTAATTTGACTCTGTTCACTCTATCTTGTCTTCTTTCTTCTTTCTCTGTTATTTGGTTTCAAGAGAAGCTTCATGAAAGAAGAGCGGTGAAGCTTGACAGAGCCAACTATCATAACATATTTTCATTGTAGTTTTCACTGAAATAGATTTTTGCTATTTTACATTTTAATCTCTTATTATCTTGGACTGGTCTATTATACTATCTGTGTGTGTATGTGTTTGTGTGTGTATCCTTTAAATACCATTTTACATAATTTATGTTTAATATATTTCAGAAATATATTTTAATGTCAACACATTTTATATGATTATTTAATAAACATATTTCATAATATCCAATCCCTTATTATTGGATATTTATATTTTTTCCAAATTTTGCTGTAGAAACAATGTTATATTTGCCTTCATCTATCAGCCCATGGTGTTTCAAACACAACTGACATTTGAATAAAAATGAAGATCTCTAAGTCATATTCTTGATCTGTAACTAATTAGCCTCTGTTATTCTTTCTTAAATAAAGGATGGGAAGGGGGGTCTTAGAAATTAACCTCCCAGTTCCCTTCTGGTTCTTTCGATGATTGTCTGTTTCAGAAAAAGGGGTGAGGGGATTAAAATACACAAGTTTGTATCATTCTACAAAATATTTGAATTGTTTTTCTCTCCCTCTTCTAATAGTTTCTAATAAAAATGGAAATTATTAGGATTAAATTATGCTAAATAAGAAAAGTTCCATAAAGTTAAAAGCATAGATTTCCCCCAGCATCAGGTAAATAATGAGATGAATTAAAATCATATATTTTCTACTTCTAAAATATAATTTACTTTTATTGTCTGATTTTCTGCATATTATTTTTTGCCAACTTCAAAAATAATGTGTAAGCAACACATTAATTCTGTAAGTTATACCTTCTTTTGAATAATATGGGAATTCCCACAGTGAAGTCTAACAATATGTGAAAACTTAATGAATTGTACATTGGAACATGTAATTTAGTTGATGAAGGTAATAGGAACAACTACACTTTGCAGTTCCCCTCCCTCCAGGGTCGGCACAGCCCCTGCACCTAAAGGGCTCCCCAACCTGCAGTTACTCCAATATGATAAAAAGAACCCCAGGTGGACATTCAACCTCATCCACATTGTGAGACACTTACTGGGAGGCCCACTTGGGTCTCTTCTCAGACAGATCGCTGGGGGAATCTGCAGAGCTTGACCAATGGGAATCAGATAGAGATGGAAGAATTGGAGTATAGCTGGAGGTCCTGTTCAATTAGAAAAATAACAAATGAAGTCCAAAGTTAGCAGAAGAAAGGAAATAAAAGCTTGAGCAGAAATAAATCAAATAGAGAATAAAAAATAGAAAAGATTAACAAAATTAAGACCTGATTCTTTGAAAAGATGAACAAAAATCAACAAATCCTTACCTAGGCTCACCAAGAAAAGAAGAGAAAAGACTCAAATAAATAAAATTATAAGTATATGAGGAGATATGACAAATGATATCACATAAATGAAAAATGTCATGAATTATTATGAACAATTACACACCAACAAATTGGGTAATCTAAAAAAATGGATAAATTCCTAGAAACATACAACCTAGCAAAACTAAATTATGAAGAAATAAAAAATCTGAACAGATGAATAACAAGTAAGGACAATAAAGAAATGATGATAAAAAAAAAACCTCCCAATAAATAAATGCCTAGGATCAGAGGACTTCATTGATGAATTCTACGTAATATTTAAAGAAGAATCAAGACACATACTTCTCAAACTCTACAAAAAAAATTGATCACAAGAAAATACAATTAAACTCATTTTATGAGGCTAGCATTACACTCACATCAAAGCCAGATAAGGACCCTACCAAAACAAAAATAAGTTAAACTAAAAACCAGTATTCCTAATTAATACAGGCTCAAAGATTCTCAGCAAAATACTAGTAAAAGTGGGATGATCAAGTTACATTCATCCTTAGGATACAAAGATGTTTCAACATATGCAAATCAATAAATGTGATACATCACATTAATACAATGAGAGATAAAATTATATGATCACCTGGCCAGTGTGGCTGAGCTGTGGAGCATCAACCCATCACCAAATGGTTACTGGTTTGATTCCCAGTCAGGGCACATGTCAGGGTTGCAGGCTCCATTCCTGAGGCAGGGGGCATGCAGGAACCAGCCAATCTATGTGGATGTTTCCCTCTCATAGATGTTTCTATCTTCTCTCCCTTCCTCACTCTCTGAAATCAATAAAAACATTCTTAAAAGTTATATGATCATCTCAGATATAGAAACCACTTTTGCAAAATTTAATACCCACTCATGATAAACTCTCAACAAATCTGGTACAGAAGAAATGTACATCAACATAATAAGGCCATATATGGCAAAGTCACAGCTGACATACTTAATGGTGAAAGGTTGGAAGCTTTTCCTCTAGGACAGTGGTTCTCAACCTTCCTAATGCCGCGACCCGTTAATACAGTTCCTCATGTTGTGGTGACCCCCAACCATGAAATTATTTTCGTTGCTACTTCATAACTGTAACTTTGCTACTGTTATGAATCGTAATGTAAATATCTGATATGCAGGATGTATTTTCATTGTTACAAATTGAACATAATTAAAGCATAGTGATTAATCACAAAAACAATATGTAATTATATATTCAATATGTGTTTTCCCATGGTCTTAGGCGACCCCTGTGAAAGGGTCGTTCGACCCCCAAAAGGGTTGCGACCCACAGCTTGAGAACCGCTGCTCTAGGATCAAGAACAAGACAAGGGTGCTCACTCTTACCACTTCCATTCAACATAGTGCTAAGAGTGCTAACCAGAGTAATCAGGAAGGAAAAAATAAATAAAATAAAATAAAATAAAATAAAATAAAAATAAAAAGGAATCCAAATTGAAAAGAAAGAAGTCTGTAGATGACATGACTATATATACATACATACATATATATATGTATATATACATAAAACCTCCCAATAAATAAATGCCTAGGATCAGAGGACTTCATTGATGAATTCTACGTAATATTTAAAGAAGAATCAAGACACATACTTCTCAAACTCTACCAAAAAAATTGATCACAAGGAAATACAATTAAACTCATTTTATGAGGCTAGCATTACACTCACATCAAAGCCAGATAAGGACACACACATATATGTGTGTGTGTGTGTGTGTGTGTGTGTGTGTATTTCACACAAAAAACCTGTTAGAACAAATCCATGAATTCAGTAAAATTGCAGGTTTAAAAATCAACATATAAAAATCAGTTGTATTTCTACACACTAACAAAGAACTATCTGAAAAAGAAATAAAAAAGAATAATCCTATTACCAACAGCAGCAAAAACAATAAAATACTTACAAATAAATTTAACCAAGAAGGTGAAAGATCAACATACACTGAAAACTATAAGAAATTTATGAACGAAATTGAAAAAGCCACAAATAAATGGGAAGATATCCTGTGTTCATGGAACAGAATAATTAATATTATTAAAATGTCCATGGTATTCAAAGTTATCTATAGATTCAATGTCATCCCTGATACAATTCCAATGTCGTTTTTAAAAGCTCAATAATTGTTAGGTTTGTCACCCTATATTCCCTTTACTTTCTACCTTTTAAATTTAAATGTACTAATAAAAAAACCATATTATTCTACTTAAAGCTAAAAAGGATTTTGTCACTATCAATCCACATGTTCAAAGTCACACAAAAGTCTAAAAAAGATTTTGTATCGCTTTGTCTGGAAAAATATGGTCATGAAACATCCATATTAAATCTTTGGATATATATATACAGTTTAAGTGGTGAAAGATTTTTAATGTATAATGGTTTAACTCTACCTAAAAAGCACAAGAGACGCCAACCAGAGACATTTTTTCACAAATATTTTATAGCTCAATTTCTAGTTTAATACTACATGTAAGACCTTGGAAATCACTTTCATCCTTTTAACTTTAAGTTTATATGTATGACCAAAAAAATGGAGATAATATTTATTTTACGGGTTGTTATGGAGAGTACATGAAATGAAATTAAAGCAATTTGCACATAAATACCATATAAATGACATAATTTGGGTCTTATATTCTGTTAATAATTCAAAAGTAGTTACTTTTTTCAAAGACTACAAGCAAAAAAAGGTAATTCACCTATGCAATTAAAAATAAACAGGGTAGCCTAAGATTCACCATAGCAACATACTGTGCCAAAAGACAAGTAGAAATAGCTATATGATGAATGAAAGAAATTATGACTCAAGATATTACAACTACCCACTATAGTCATTAGTCATAAAAGCTATAAATACTCTCAAAAGCTAAGCAACTTGAAGAATTCATCATCTAAGAATATGTCTTTAAAAAAAAATCTCCATAAAATAACCAAGTTCATTGAACCCAAAACAAATAAATGTGAGGGAAAAGCTGTCATACAATGACTGGATAAATTATTGATTAATTTGAACATTCATGTAAACAAGTATGGGAATAAGTTACCAAATAGAAATGTTAATTATCTTGACAATATAAAGTGGTCAGTATAAATTTTAAAAGTTAAAAAAATCAAGCTATGCGGGACATAAACTTGTGCTAATTTTCTTTTAGATCACAACTTAATTAGTTCAGAAAATAATTTAAATAATTTAAATATGATGTTTAAAAGATAATGAATTAAACTTAATAGTTTTTATTGACTTTTTCTAATTTTACAAGTATCTTTAAAAAATAATTATTTTAGTACAAAAATATTTATAGGAGTTCAGTATTTCTTTAAAGTTTACTTAGGATTTTTTTTGTAGAACTAAACTTAAAATATTTTATTTTAAAGTATCTATCAAGATTAAATATGATTGCATGTTATGCATTTTTATAAAAAATATATTTCTACCTTACTGCAGTCTCTTATAAAATCTGAAAAAGCTAATTCCTCACTTTTTCAACTCTATTTTCAGCTAGAAGTGAAACTTTAATATAGTTCTGGACCATGAGTCTTAAGCAGAAATATTCTGGAGGTAACAATTGCCTGGAAAATTTTTTGCTTCCTTGGTAACAAAGAAAAAGCACATCTCTAGTCAGCACTACCCTTTTGTTCATGCCTTGCATATAGATGCTTGGATGTAAAGTAACCATTTTGTCACCATGAGGGGGGAAAGGACATAATAATAACACAGCAAAAGATATAAAGGGTATTTTTTTTAACTTCGTCACTAAACTTCTATCTATACCATCTCCAACTTCTTGTTATGTGGGAAAAAGTAAACTTTACTTACCAAAACTACTATTGATTTAGTTTTTAGTAACTTACAGGTGAAAGCCACCTTAATTTATACACTATCCAACCATGTAAAACAATAAGTATGTACACATAGAGAACTATGTAGTATGATATACTATTAATTATATATCACATCTAGGTAATGAAATTCAGACTATATTTTCCCTTTTTGTACTTTAATGAATTACTTGAATTTTCCAAAATGAGGATATATCAGTTTTCTAAAGTGGTTATTCTTCTGAAGTGTTTATTTTTTGAGGCTTGAAAAAAGTTGTTAACATAGAACATAAATACTATTTCTTAATATTTGATGGGAAATGACTCAGGAGACAATATTTTCAAGCAGCTATTTGTAATGAAAACTCTCAGATAGGTTCAGACTGACAAAAAATATTGCTCATGCTTACCCCAACTGAGTGAGCAAAACAACATTGTGCTAGCTTTAAAAAGATAAGGACAGTGCTCCCTTTCTTTTATGTAACCACTAGAAGCTCACGTGCAAAATCGCGCGGCCCGCCCACCCACTTGGCATCACAGTGCTTGCAGTCCGGCTCACCCGCGTGCACAGCCCCACCCACCCGTGCGGGTCTTTGGTTGTTTCGGCGATAGGGCCACAGGCTTTTTATAATATAGACTAGTATCCCGTTGCATGAAATTTGTGCACATTAAAAGGGAATTAATTAGAGACACAGCTGATTCTCACAGCCAATTGGCATGGAGGTCAGTTCCTCCCAGTGATACCTACAACAATCAAGGCTTAACTACAACAAGACTGTGCACAAAGCCCACAAAGGGGTGCACCAAGAGTGTCCACCTCAGGTAATTGGGGAGGCTGAGCCACTGGGCCCTATAGGATACCTAGCATAGAAAGCCACTCTATCAACACAGGGAAGCATAAAAAATGCAGAGACAAAGAAACAGGTCACAAATGACAGGAATGGAGGAAAGCAAATGACTGGATATAGAGTTCAAAACCACAGTTATAAGGTTTTTCAAGAATTTTCTAGAAACCGCCGATAAATTTAGTGAGACCCTCAAGAAATCTAGTGAGACCCTCAAGGATATGAAAAAGGACTAACTAGAAATTAAGCATACACTAACTGAAATAAAGAATATTATACAGAATTCCAATAGCAGGCTAGAAGATCGCAAGAATCAAGTCAAAGGTTTGAAATACGAAGAAGCAAAAATCACCCAACTGGAAAAACAAAAAGAAAAAAGAATCCAAAAATATGAAGATAGTGTAAGAAGCCTTTGGGACAACTTCAAGCGTACCAACATCAGAATTATAGGGGTGCTAGAAGAAGAGAGAGAGAGCAAGATATTGAAAACCTATTTGAAGAAATAATGACAGAAAACTTACCCTACCTGGTGAAAGAAATAGACTTATAAGTCCAGGAAGCGCAGAGAACCACAAACAAAAGGAATCCAAAGAGGACCACACCAAGACACATCATAACTAAAATGCCAAGAGCAAAAGACAAAGAGAGAATCTTAAAAGCAGCAAGAGAAAGACAGTCAATTACCTACAAGGGAGTACCCATATGACTGTCAGCTGATTTCTCAACAGAAACTATGCAGGCCAGAAGGGAGTGGCAAGAAATATTCAAAGTGATGAATAGCAAGAACCTACAACCTAGATTACTTTATCTAGCAAAGCTATCATTCAGAATTGAAGGTCAGATAAAGAGCTTCACAGATAAGAAAAAGCTAAAGGAGTTCATCACCACCAAACCAGTATTATATGAAATGCTGAAAGGTATCCTTTAAGAAGAGGAAGAAGAAGAAAAAGGTAAAGATACAAATTATGAACAACAAATACACATCTATCAACAAGTGAATCTAAAAATCAAGTGAATAAATAATCTGATGAACAGAATAAACTGGTAAATATAATAGAATCAGGGGCATAGAAAGGGAGTGGACTGACTATTCTCGGGGAGGGGGGAAGGGTTGTGGGGGGTGCCGGAAGAGACTGAACAAAAATCGTACACCTATGGATGAGGACAGTGGGGGGGGGGGGGAGGAGTAAGGGCAGAGGGTGGGGTGGGAACTGGGTGGAGGGGAGCTATGGGAGGGAAAAGAGGAACAACTGTAATAATATGAACAATAAAGATTTAATTTAAAGAAACTTAATAAAAAGGGAATTAATTAGCGGAAATATTTTAATATTGCTATTTGCCCTTTCTCTATAATAGAAGTGTGAGAGATGAAAGGAAATTAGTAAAATGTATATGAAAATACTATATAAATTTATTAATAAATAAACAGTAACAAAAGGATTTAACAACAACAGAGGCATGATATAAAACAGCAAAAACATGATATGAAAACAACAAAAACATGATATAAAAACAACAGTGATGCAATGACTGATAAAGTGATTAAACTTATTCTAATATCTCCCTGTACACCACATTAAGAGTGAAAACACTTTCAGAGTGCTTGACTAATTTCCCTTGTGATGAAGTACTTAGAACTTTAACTGTAACATCACATGCTCTTCAAACTTGAGAGAAAGCAACATATAACTGACCATGTGTGAAAACGGGTTCAGGTAGGAATATTCCTACTCTGTCTAGAGTTTGTCCTTGTGATTTATTAATAATCATCGCAAATGCTGGCATCACGGGAAACTGTCCTTGAATTAATTTAAATGGGAGGCCAGTGTCAGATGGGGACAAATCAATTCTTGGAATCAGAACAACCTCTCCCTCTACAGATCCTGTTAATACTTCAGCTTCGATTATGTTAGGTCGTAATCTTTTCATAATAAATCTGGTACCATTACAAAGACTCCATTTACTATTAAGATTTCTCAATAGCATGATGATTGCACCACTTTTACTTTTAATTTATGGCACAGCATTCCCAAAGGAGTAATGCTATTAAGAAATTCGATGGCAAAATTTACCTTTTCAGCATCTGTTGAATCAATGGAATCATCACTCAAATATATGTGAAAATCTCCATTGAGTATATCCAAAATGTCTTCATTTAATTTTTGAACATGCTCATTTTTTTGAACAAAGAATTGCATATTTAGATATATTTTTAATATTATCTATAGATATACTATTTCCAAAGGTAGCTTCAATAATAGATCCATTACAAATCATTTCACAGGGGATTTTTATAATATCCATTCCTAAATGAAAACTGCTATCAAGTTTGCCATCTCCAGGTTTTACTAACCATTCACTATAAGCAGAATCCTCTGATCTCATATTTGTTTTAAGAGACAACTTTCTGAAACATCCTCAAATATTACAGTAGTTTAAACTCATTTGTACTATGGCAAATCCCATAACATACGGTACAATACTGAGACATTGTCGAAAATCCCCTCCAAGAAGTAGAACTTTCCCACCAAATACAACATTCAAATTCATAATTTCTCTTCTCTTAGTAATCTGTCTATGGCGTTTATAGCATGACTGGATGCCATGATGCATTCATCAATAATGAGAAGTTGGGCCTTTTTAATAGTTTTAGCAACTTCACTGTTTATATCGAGTCTAGAAATTGAAGTTTCATATAATGGAATTGGTCATTTATATTGGGAATGAAAGGTTCTTCCACCGAGAAGTAAATTTGCAGAAATTCCTGTATACACTGTGGGTAAAACAATATCACCACAACCTCTAATATAATGTATTAAAACTTTATTGTGGAGAGCCGCTACAGTGTTTTGGACAGGTTCAAGCCTTGGACTGATGAGAGGGCACAGTCCTCTCATTGCCACGTGCAAGTCCCAGCTTGGAGGGCAGGACCCTCCCAGCACAATTATAGCCAACAGCTATACTTGTAAGCTTGAACCTATGGTCCAAACACCCACGTGCCTGAGTGATGTAGGCTTGATAGAGTTCAGGTGCCTGTAGTTGAGTAGATTGAAACCCAGGAGAATATTGTAAACATCTTTCTAAGCCTTTCAGCTGCCCCCACTCAGGCTCACCCTTGGCCATGCTGGCCTGGCACACTTTATAAAGATATGCCTCCATGCTCCGAGGGCGGGTTCCTGCCTCAAACCTTGCCCTTACTGGAAACAGCTCCAGGAAACAGCTAGGGGAGGGTGCAGCCATTTCCAAGACAGCCTCTGCAGGACTGACTTCCTTACGGTTGGTCGAGCCTCGGGTCATGATGTTACACCCAGGGTTTTTATATAAATAGATTGTTAATCAGTAGTAAAGATCCTTCTTAGCAATAACCCTTAAAATGACAACACAGAGTAGTGCTTTACTGACTTTTGTATCTTAATTTGGTCACAGATATGAACACTTTTGCACTATTTATATGAATAGGTATGCTAAAACAAAAGCATGGTATAAGACACTCTATTGAGAAATGTTTAACCTATTTAAAAGAACATTCGGCACTCAGGAATGTTAGAAGTGTGCATTTATTTAATAACAATTGAATATGAATTATCCATACTATGTGAGAAAAATTATCCGTACTATGTAGCTTTTATTCAATGTCTTTTGCTTAGCTCACATTAAAATAAATGTAATTATTCTCCTTTTCTATTACAGTGGGGCCTTGACTTACGAGTTTAATTCGTTCTGAGACCAAGCTCGTTAAGGAGCTCATTAAGGAGCTTGTTAACTCAAATTACTCTATCAGCTCAATGCAAAGAATCGGCTGAGAGACAGCTGGTATCTCAAAAAACTCGTTAGTCGGGACACTCGTAAGTCAAGGCCCCAATGTATTTGATAAGGCTATGGTTTTATAGATGACATATTAAACAGCATTTTTAGGATCATATGATTCAATCAAATTCAGACACTGAGATATTTAATGCTGAGTTTTAGCTTGGTTATTTTTGCCTCAATTTAATTCATAATATTCTACTTCATTTTAAATATACAATTTATTTTTATTATTTATGAAACAGATTAGTGAAATAGAAATAGCTTAGAAAGTCAAAATACTAACCGCACCTGCTTTGAGTGAAACATATTCTGTAAGCATCAGTTAACACCATCTGTTAATCAGGCCAAAAATCTCCTCTCTATTGTAAGGATCAAATGAAGAAGAGCAGATTGGTTTTATTAGTACTGTTGCCCAACTTTAGTAAAAAATCCCAAACTAAAATTAAGATCTTTTAGACTACTCAAAATATGTGGGATTTTCTCTTTTTTCTTCCCCCTAAAATGCTAATGAAATTATTGGTCTGTTTTTGTCTTTTTTCCTCTGTTAGAAAGGTGTTTCATTGAATTCCTTCCAGAATATGATAAGGAACAGAAACAAAAGTTTGCCAATTGGATTATTGAGCAGAATAAAGGCTCTAATGGATAGCACTCATCTGGTGTAGCAGTGGCCTTGAAGAGAGCTTCTGAAGTCCACACGTTATTGTTAACTTGTTATATTCTTTGGTAATTCTTTATAGTTTCATCAAAAGTACTGAAACTTAAACAATTAAGGGGAAAATTTGAGACAAGATAACTACTGTATGCACATGGAAAAAATATAAAAGTGGCAGCATTTTTCCCCGGGGTGGGAGTCGGGGTTGTGGACAGAGAAGATGAACCAAGCAGTGTTTTTCTTATTATTCCTGGTCATGAGGCAATGGGCAAAACAATGGAAGGAGTTTTTTCCCCATAAATAATCAGAAGTTGAAAATCAGTTATGTTTATAAACTGATATATATATATATATATATCGTTAGCTAGATTTATTTGCTTCAATTCTGTGAAAAAAAGAAAAATGTATTTTAGAGTAAACGTATGATCACATATCTTTGACTGAACAGAGAAAAGCATGAAAGAAAACAATTACACCCCATGTTGTGAAATTACTTTAAATTTCTACTTTTAATCCTTGTTGGATAAACTCCTGATTCACTGTTCAAATGTGTTATTACAAGTCTGCTAGAGCTCCTGGGGTCATTAAATCTCTGTGGAATACCTTACCAGCTAAAAGGATCTGTCTTTCTCTTCTAATGGTTGCTGTGTGTGCTGTGGGGAGAGGAGTATTTGAGGAGAATGAGGAGAAAGCAGCCACATCACAGACTACACTGGCACATTTGCTTCATATTTTCCCCCTCCATCCTTCAACTAACACATTTTCCAGGTAATATTAAATAAGTGTTGATGAACTGGTTACTAAATTAAGCTGCCTGAGCCTCTATAATGTTCAGAGACGCACTGAATGGGGAGAGGGGAAAGGCAAAATCCATCAGATAGCTGGGATGCTCTACAAATAAAAGACCCAGGGAGGCTCTGGGAGCTATCCAAGGTACTAACCAGCCACAGCTTAAAATCTGTTCTAATTGTGATTAGTTTATCTTTGGGAAGAAAGGGTGAGTGGAGAGAAGGGAGAAATGTTCTTCTACCTACTATAAGTTCAAGACCTTCCTTTGACTGTTACAAGTTATGCACACCTGGATAAGTTATTTAATCTAATTAATGATCCACCTGGAAATGGGCACAATAGCACTACCTATCTCATGGGCTCATATGATGTGAGGATTAAATTGGTTAACACATGTAAAGCATTTAACAGTGTCTGGCACAGAATAAGTGCTTTATAAATGCTAACTCATTATTATTCATACATTCAAAATATAATACAAGACTCATTTATCACTCCTAGAACTACTAAATGTTACATTTTGTTACATCAGCCCCAGATTTATGCCCCTCTCTCCTATTAGAATTTCATACTTCATACAGACAGAAAGCATGTCTGCTTTTATCCAATACTTATCCAGTACCTGGTCCAAAATAGATTCTCAATGCACATGTGTTGAAAATGAATAAATGAAGATTGCAAATAATAGAGTAGCCACAAAGAAAAGACAGGCTGCATTGCTAAAACCACTTGAAAGAGGGGGAATGTGCATAGCATGCCAGCTTAGGGAAAAAAATGGAGCTAGAGACTTTACCAAAAAAGGGCCCTGCATTTGTTATTACCTATTAGAAGTCCTTTTAAGGTATTTTTGAAGTGTAAAATTATATTATAAATATGTGGACCAATTTTCACAATAAAATGCTTGGGGAACCAGGGTATTTTTCAGCTTTGTCTTAAGGTTGTCTGACCCTACAAGATTCTCTAAGTTTATAGACTCTACCCCAGCACTACACAGGCAGCATAGCATAAAACAAGCCATGTATACCCTCCTAATGTTTATAATCTCCTTGTATAGGCTGCATAAATGTTTGCTTTTTCTCTTTAATTTTCATGTCATTTATTCTTTTATTCTTGTAGAATGTCAGCCAAAAGAGACAATAGCTGATTTATAATAATCAAAGATGAAGATTCTGCTTGTAAATAATTATATACACAGTCATAATTGCAGGCTGACTGATTCTGAAGTCTTGCATAAACCATATAACTGTGACTAATATAATAACTGTGACAACTATACAGAACTAGAACTATGAGGCTAAGGAATTCTTCCTATAGGAAAAATAATTGCATAGTTAGATTGATTTGCATTTTAGTGGCATAGAAATTTCCACTCTTAAAGAGAAAAAAAGGTTAAGCTTTTAAAATTTGATAGGACTGGCTGCAGGGGCCAGTGGGAAGGGGAAAGTGGGTGCTATAAGTTGTCATCAAAGCCATTAAGAATAATTTCCAAAGTCTTCATTTAAATTAAGAATAAGTCATATTATAATGACCAATGTCATCATAGATCACATTCATATATTGTGAATTGCCTCAGCTTTCTTATACTCATTTCAAATAAAATATATAAATAAATGTACCATTTCACAGATTTTTTTGTAGAACTTTGCCCAAATAATTGGTTTCATGAGATTACTAGGAAATGCACCTTGTAAAGAGCTCATGGATATTCCATCCTTCTCAATGAAGAGGATAGAATAGTTGGCTTCTAGAGTATTGGAAATTTGAATATTGTATCAATGGTATGAACTAGAAGATGAGATATATTCAAAACCACTTTAAAGAGACTGAATGGTTTTCAGGTGTAAAGAAAAACGTTATAATATGATTAATGGAATTGGGTTATTCTTAAGAAAGTATGTATCTCTCAAAATTTTGGGATCAGCATAGAGCATAAAAAGTATATAAGTGAAAAAATTTATATTGCTCACCTAGTATTATGTAGAGAAGCAGTACCAGACAATTACCTAGTACACTTAATTTCTTGTATAGTGAGGGATTTATGTCTCTTATGGGAATGGAAAATGAATTTATCACAGCTTAATTTTATTAGCCATTTAAATCAATCAAACAACTCTTGCTCCAATTTTATGGTAGCTGAACAATTTGACTTCCTGAATAGAGATTTCTGAACAGAGATGATAGGCAGAACATCCAACATAAGTATTCTTAGTTCATGCTATGTTATAAATCACTGTGAGTTAAGAAGTCGGCAACCTGTTTAATATATCAGTCTTCAGATTCACTTCCATGGCACTGAATGACTCAAGTTTGGGGCTCTCCAAGCCATTGATAGTAGACACAAAAGCAAGGCCCAGCTTTGGAGTTACCCTTGCCAGAACCTAAGACAACCCAGCTTTTAGGTGCTTTCTGACCTCATAATTGCCATCTTAACAGCAACAAGAAGAGGTGGATTTAAAAAAGTCATTTAAAGCAAAGCACAGCCATTCGCCCATATGTGACCTTAAGAAAGAGATATGACCCTTGTTACAGATTCTACTTCTGCTAAACAAACCACTCTTCATGAAATAGAACAACAAACATGTCCTGCTTGAGGATTCTTTAAGCCACGAATAGAAAGGGCACAGCATGGATGTCTTGTTTCTTTTTCAAGAGCAGCAGTTGGGAAGACTTACATGGCTGGGGTAACTTGCATGCCTGAGCACTGAAGTTATACAGAAAAATCTTGGGCACTTGGGCTGAAATGTCTCAAAGGACTAGGGCAACTTGGACTGTTGACCAGAGCACCTACATTTGGTCTCTTCCTGTGGCTTGTGATTTCCAGAGCATGGGAATGTTGCCTCTGGGAACGCAACATTTGATGATAAAGCAACCAATGAGTGACCATTCTCAAAGAAAGTGGCACAAAGACAATAAAGAATGTGGCACAGGCACTTTCTGACCCAGCTTTAGAAATTATACAGTTTCTACTAAATTATCTTATTGAACTCATTTATAACAAGTCATTAAGGTTAGCCCAGATTTCTATTTTTCTTCATAGCACATATTTATATGTTATTAGTTAACTGTTTATTGTCTGTGTCTCTGCACTAAAATATAAGAGGGCAAACATTTTGTTGTTCATTCATTGATGTATTCTCAGCACTTAACACTACTATCTTGGCACATAATGGGTGCTAATAATTCTTATAAAATAAATTAATGAATAAATATATTTTATTGCTTTCCTTTATAGGTATTAAAATAAGCATCAATATTTATAAAACACAGACATACTGAGTTTTCAAAGCCGGAAATTACAATATTGAGCTTGAAATCTGTGATTCTCAAAAAATGTTTCATAGAACATCATGTTTCACAGATCAAGGCTATGTTGCATACAATAAGTTTCATGGCTAAGTATGTGTGGGAAACACAATGCCAGTTAACCCCTTGAAAATTACTCTGATCTTTAGCATATTAAAGGCTCTGAGAAATCTTAGAATTAAAAATGAGAGCTTAATTGTGTTCTACTTACTTTACCTGGCTTGTCACAAACCACCTCTACAACAGAGTAGTTACTTACCTCCCATTGAGCTAGCTTTCCACAGAATACATTTTAATCTAACCTCTCATCCTAATTTAGTTAGAATTGATATATTGCTATCTAGGTGCCACAAAGATATATAGATAAGGGTCCATTCTCCGGAGATGTCACAATATGGAAATAGAATTCAAGGTACTTACTTAAGGTCACAAGGAAAGTTACCAGAAAGCTGAAAACTAAAGCCTAAGTCTGCTTCCTATTAGTGAAACGTTTCTTTCACAAAACCATGCACTTTGAAGATTCATAGACACAACCTTACCTTGGACTCATCATGGACAGATGGTTATTCTCTCTTTAAAACCCCTTGAGGGATGTAATTTGTAATCTCCCTCAGTAGCCTGCCCCATTATTTATCAAGTCAGACTCAGATTGCAATAGGGTGGGATTCCATTCCAGAGGGAAAGCGTTTTCTTTGTCTGATTTAAAATGTTCCATTAAAAAATAATTTATGATAAATTCACAAGCACAGTCTGCACTTGTGCCTTGGCCAATAGGGTGGTGGAGCTTGGAGCAATGTCTTCAGCATGCACTCAGTCCTTGGCTCCAGGCCCCAGGTTAATGACAGCCTGAGTCCTCACACACAGGCCCAACCCAGCGAGGCTGCCAAGCGTTTGTCATAGTCATGCACATCAGTCAGTCACAGGAACGGAATGTGAAATGGTGGGGAGTGCAGCAGACCCTGAGACTGAGGGCTTTCCAGCTCCAAACTGCTAACCACTTAAAATCTAACCTCTATATATTCTACTGAAATAATAAAATATGTTATTAAATTATCAGATTCTCTCACTTCCTCTGTCAAATATTTTAATCATCCCACTCATTTAGGAATGTAATTTCATTTATAAAATACTATCTATAGGTAGACATTCATTCATTTGTTCCCTTAGATAACATTATAAGCAGAATCTTAAAAAACTGGAAGTGAAATATTACACAGGGTAAAGACCTCAGATTTTGCATTCCCACAGGTCCAGTTTGCATTCAATACCTGTCTCATCAATTGCTATGTAACTTTTAGCAGGTTATTAAAAGAGCCAAGATTCCCCATCTGAAAAATGGGAACAGTAACTAGAGCTTCACTCTATTTTTGTAAGAACTAAACAAGAAAACATATTTGAAAGGAACTGACAATGCCTGGCACATAGTAGGTTTTCAATAAATACTCTTATCTGTCTGATATAAAATCAGAATTGTATTTTAAGTGTATTGGGAGATTTAATAATTAAAAGAATCTTGGGGTAAAGAGGTCTAAATGGGAGCTGTTGCTCAGTAGGTATGGAGTTTCCCTTTTGTAAGATAAAAAATGTTCTAGATGTCTGTTATACAGCAATGTGAATATAGTGAACACTACTGAACTGTACACTCAAAAATGGTTAAAATGAGAGGTGACATCAGCAAGATGGCAGGATAGGAGGTCCCCTGATTATATTTCCCTTCAGCAACAATAATTTGATAGCCTTTCACAGACAAAAGTACTTTTGGGGGAGCCCTGATATCCAATTAGGAGATTTTAAAACACTGGTGGAGGCCAAGACCAAGAAGGGTCATTTTGAGAAGGTAGGTGTATGCCCAGGTGTAGCAGACTTGTTGACTCTGGTCCTAGCTACAGACCTGGAAACAACTCTGTCCCCCTGTGGGCTTAGCTATAGCCTCATTTGGCCTTGGATCTGCGACCAGTAACATCTGA
Source organism: Myotis daubentonii (assembly GCF_963259705.1). Taxonomy (NCBI): domain Eukaryota; kingdom Metazoa; phylum Chordata; class Mammalia; order Chiroptera; family Vespertilionidae; genus Myotis; species Myotis daubentonii. The sequence continues at coordinate 59,197,750 of NC_081845.1, forward strand.
AAAGGAACCCAGCAGGAGTCACGTCTGCTCACGCCCTCCATGACAGGCCCACTAACGTTGGTCCTGGCGGTGGACCCTGAAGGTTCCATGAACTAGCTGGAGTCATGTTCATCCATGCTCTGAGGCAGGCCCAGACCCTCCAACTTCAGTCCTGCAGCATGGTGATTATGGCTCAGTGGATAGAGCGTCGGCCTGAGGACTCAAGGGTCCCAGGTTCGATTCCGATCAAGGGCATGTACCTTGGTTGCGGGCACATCCCCAGTGGGGGGTGTGCAGGAGGCAGCTAATCGATGTTTCTCTCTCATCGATGTTTCTAACTTTCTATCCCTCTCCCTTCTTCTCTGTAAAAAATCAATAAAATATATTTAAAAATAAATAAATAAATAAATAAATAATTTAAAGTTGATCCCTTTGTAAAACAAGATAGTGTTTTAAGATGAATAATTATCCATGTATTTACTAGTTCTGAAATGTCAGATTTTAACATGGTCAGTTTTTAAAAAGGAGAACAGTCTTGTTAGGCTATGTTAATGCTAATATTTCTTCTTCATAACTTGTGTTTAAAGCTTAAAAACTAAATGGACTAATGTATAAATTTTTAAAACCACAAATAAACAGCTCTTATATTCTTTATCTCCTCATTACAATCACAGCACTTATACTTGAGTTAATATTTAGCAAATTAGTAGTATAAATGTACAACAGAAGAGTCACATAATTAAACTTCTATGTATAAAAACCTTGGCAAAAAGTAGGTAGCATAAATCATGTACAGCAAGAACAAGACAGATATGTGATATATTTGTGATAACACAAAATCTTTGGGATTGGCTAACTGATAAAATTCAAACTTCAATAGCATGTAAAAAAATTTCACTGATACATAACCCAGCAATTCCACTCCAAAGTATCCATAGAAATGTGCACATATATTTACCCAAAACATGTACTAGAATGTTCATAGCAACACTATGCATAATAGCACCATTACAAGACACTGCCTCAATGTTTACCAATACTAGAAGTGATAAAAGAAAGCATGACATGTTTATAAAATGAAAAATCACACAGCAATGATAATGAATAATCTACAACTAAGGACAACATTAAAGAATCTCACAAGCATAATGTTGAGCAAGAGACAAGAAAAAAATATATTATTTATTTCACATAAAGTTTCAAAACGCAGAGAACTGATTTGTTATCAGGAGAGTGGTTATTCTTTGGTAGTTAGAACTAGAAGGGGGAACTAGAGAGTCTTATGGGATGCTGATAATGTTCTATTTTTTGATCTGGGCATGTTCAGTTTATGCACCTTTATTGACTTGTACACACTTGTAATGTGTCTACTTTCCTCAATGTATTTTATACTTTAATAAAGAGCTTCAAAAATTTTACTTGAAATTAATTTGGACATGGCCCAAATATTTAAGTACTTCAGATGAAAACAGGTTTAGAATTTATAAGAACTCAAGATAATATAGAAGAAAAGACTATATATTTTAGATTGTATCCATGCAGTCCTGAAGGTAAAAGCTTAATGTGATCAATTAATCAGAACAATGAAAAGTGTAAAACCAATCAGTTGACTGAGTTGAAAATATTTGTTTTAGAGATCTCAAGCAATTTCATTTCTGCTTATCTGTCATTACACTGAGGCCCCTCAATCACAGGCTCAAGACTTTTCTATACTCAAGCCAATGAGAATCACACTAGAGACCACCTCCCAGAAAATAAATGGGGTCTAGAGTTAGCTGAAATCCCCATAAATGGATCACTAAAACTCACATTTGTTTATGTTGCCCCAACTATGAAAATTCTGTATATTTTGGCTTTGCTTCACTTCCTAGTTTGTATGCCAAAATATCTCTGATTCTAAGACCTTGAACTCCAGACAATTTGGCCAAGATCCTGATAAGCACTGGATCCAGTTTCCCCTCCTTTGGGAGATGGGTTCTATCCCAGTCCTGTTGGCTACTGGGTGAGGTCTTACTTCAAACTTTTTGAGTTCCCCTTGGATCCAAGAGAATGTCGCCAGACTAATTACATGTATTTAATTTGCTAAATACCCACTTACCAGGCAGGGCTAAAACCCTGAACACCTTCACAGATCAGTCCGAGATTGCACTGTGTTCTTAAATACTGCAACTTTGCTTTCTGGCTTCCGTCCTTGATCATCAGCCCTAAACCAAGCCATTTCCCCAGAATGGTATTTCCCTATTCCCAATATTCCATCATTGTGTTCCAAGAGCCATAGGCAAAACCCATGTAAAATATGATATCGTGAATAAAGTGCATAGTCACTGCCTCTTTGGCTACAGACTCAATCAAATGTACTAGTTTACATTATTTTGATTCTTAGTAACCAAAGGCATGGAAAATTCTCTAAATAAAAAGGCATTTAGGCCTGGCAAAGCCTGGAAAATGCATAAAATGATTGCAGTTGTACATTTCAACTCATTTTCCATAAACATGTATAATCATTACAAGGTTCAAATTGAAGTTCACTTGTGCCTCACACTATAGAAATCACTTTCTATCAAATGTCAACCAAATCTGCAAGCTATTTTCATGTAGGGAAGAAAAACATACTTTGACATTTCACACCAAAAATATGCTTTCTGGGCATGGTCAAATCAAAATAAAGTTATTCACCTTAACAATTCAATCTGAAAGTAAATTAAAATAGTTACATAACATAATTTGAAAAGACTGTAGAGTTTTAAAACAAAAATTCAAAATGGCTGAATTCCTAAACTATATTTCAAAGGGAGGACCTGGAGCACAATTACCTTCCAAATGATTCTATTTTAATAAAGTCAAGTAAACAGTTCAACTAGACTATTTCTCTAAAATATTCATTTTTTACTGTTTTGTGATTACCATTATTCAGATACTCCTGTTTGTCTGAGATCTCCACTGCACCATGTGACCTAACCATCACAACAGAGAAGGCAAGTAAATCCACTGATTGTGAGGTGGTAAAAAGCATTATTCATAGATTAGGCAAGATAATAAATGGTCCATAAAATGGTTGATACAGGAACAGATATAGATATAACAGTTGGAAAAAACTTCAGATAATATTAAAATGAATATATGACCAAAGATCAAGAGAAACAAGCTATTTCAGGATTTATGTAGTTGCAGAATTCAATAAGTGGCTTCATTTCTAAAAGTTAGTAACTGAGCACAGAGAATAGATTTTGACACAAGAAGGTGCTATCAGTAAGCCCTATAATTATGGGGTAACTTTGGTAAGTTGTTGTCCTAGTCAGTTCAGGCTCATATAAGAGAATACCAAAGACTTAAAGACTTAAATAACAATTATTTATTTATCATAGCTCTGGCAGCTGGGAAATCGAAGATCAAGATGCTGGTGAGAGTACTCTTCCTGGCTTGCAGATGACTGGCTTCTCAAAGAGAGAGAGAGAGTCAGAAAGTGAGAGACAGAGTCAGAAAGTGAGAGGCAGAGTCAGAAAGAGAGAGAGAGAGAGAGAGAGAGAGAGAGAGAGAGAGAGAGAGAGAGAGAGAGAGAAGAAGAAGAAGAAGAAGAAGAAGAAGAAGAAGAAGAAGAAGAAGAAGAAGAAGAAGAAGAAGAAGAAGAAGAAGGAAGAGGAGGAGGAGGAGGAGGGAGAAAGGAGGAAGGAGGAAGGAGGAGGAGGAAGGAGAAAGGAGGAAGGAGGAAGGAGAAGGAGAAGGAGAAGGAGAAGGAGAAGGAGAAGGAGAAGGAGAAGGAGAAGGAGAAGGAGAAGGAGAAGGAGAAGAAAGAAGAGAAGAGAAGAGTGAGAGAGAGATCCTGAATTTTCTTATTGGAGCACTAATTCCCTTCAGAAAAGTTCTACCCTCATGACTTAATTTGCACCTAAAGGCCCCATTTCCTAATAGCTTCACATGGGAATCTGGAGTTTTCAAAAATCCTTCTGAAGAGACACAAACATTCAATCCATAACAGCTGTCATTCCTAGAACATAAACTTGGGGGGAGGGAATAAAATTTCCCCAGTGCAGTGATCATGGTTTCTCTGAGAGAAATTTAGAGGAAGCTACATGCCCTTGTTAAAATTGCAAATACTTGCTGTAGGCAAACGGGATCATGATGTTTCTATTTCATTCTGCTTAACAGAAAACTTAACTATAAGAGGTGTTTACTCTAAACTGTCTAAACTAATATTTATCTCTCTTTTTCAAAATGCATTACCAACCAACCTTAATAGATTGGGTTAATTTCAAATAATATGATATACATTTTCTATTTATATAAATCACTTTTTATACTGTGCAATGCATTCACAGTATAATGAATTCAAGATTCCAATTATTTAAAACTAGCTTAGTTGTAATCTAATATACTATCTTAGTGTTTTTATTATATTAGTTCCAGGTATGATGTTTACTTACCAGTTTTCCATTGACTCTTTTCGGTATTTTAAATAGTTTATTTACTTTTTTATTATTTTGTTAAAAGCCCGTTGCACAAAGATTCACGCAATAGGCCTTCCTTCCCCTGGCTGCCGGCACCGGTTTTCCTCCAGCACCCGGGACCCAGGCCTTTGGTCCAGCCTCAGTGGAGAAGCCAAGCCTCGAGGCTAGGCTTCTCCCCTCCGGCGGCAGAGAGGCTTGGCTTCTCCACCAAGCCTCTTCAGTCTTCAGTCTTCAGTCTTCACTCCGGCCAGAGCCTTCAGTCTTCGCTCTATGCCTGCAGATGCAAATTAACCGCCTTCTTTGTTGGGTTAATTTGCATACTCATCTGATTGGCTGGTGGGTGTAGCAGAGTGACACCAATTTGCATGTTTCTCTTTTATTAGTGTAGATTTTTCTTATGCGTGCAGACAGTAGAAAACATTTCTTTTTTAAAAATGTATTTTATTGATTTTTTACAGAGAGGAAGGGAGAGGGATAGAGAGTTAGAAACATCAATGAGAGAGAAACATCGATCAGCTGCCTCCTGCACACCCCCCACAGGGGATGTGCCCGCAACCAAGGTACATGCCCTTGATCGGAATCGAACCTGGGACCCTTGTGTCCGCAGGCTGGCGCTCTATCCACTGAGCCAAACTGATTAGGGCTAGAAAACATTTCTTAACTATTTTACTGAATATCAAGCCAGCTATATTACTCTTTTTTTTCCTCAAATAAATAAATGATATTACCATGAGGTTACAATTTTTCCAAAAGTCCAATCACTAATTGTTATATTTAGTTATATTCTCTATAGTCATAGTCAACACATTCTAATATTCTTTTAAAAGTCTATAAGTAAGAAACAACATAATTTTAAAAATTTATGAAGTAACCCAGGTCAGTAGCACAGTAAATGAGATAGTATATTAAATAAATAATTCCAATAAGGAAAATGAAAAGAGGGTTTCATTTTCTTTAAGACTACTGAATCCAAGAACTGATCGTTGCCATAAGACCCAATTGCATTAAGAAATTAAAAGTGGGAAAAAGGCAAAAATTATCATTCACATAATTCTCAGAAAGTGTGATGTATAAAAAGACCTTTGGACTAGATTCTTTGATTTTTTCCCCCCTTCTATGCGAATATAAGTTTTAAGTAAAGCAGTGGATAAATTAGGACTGGATCATGACTCCTTATGTCCTAAGTATAAACATAGAAAGTTAAGATGTTTTATCCCCTTATTTTGAAGGTGATGATTTCTAGTTCACTGGAATAAATTTACCTGTCCTAGAGTAAAATAAATTAGGATCAGACCTAGATTTGGAATAAGAAGTTCTCATTATGTGTTTAAGATTCTTTCCATTATCCAAAATTATCCCTAAAAGTTATTTTAATTGGGCCTGATAATCATTGTACTTATTAAATTCTTACTTAATTTATATATTTTTATTTTATATATTTATTATTATGTCAACTTCTGTTGAGGAATTATTTCTAAATTATTAATATTTTTAAGGAGTGAGGCCTTATCTGAGTTTATAGTAATTCTTCTACTCCTACATTAATGAACAGTCACCACCGAAGCTGTATTTTCTTTTCCTGAGTAAAACAGATTCTTTTTTAAAACATTAGCATTTATATTTAATTTTTTAAGATTTCCTACCAAGTCAAATTTTCTAACACATCATAATCAGAATTAACTGAAATAAACATTATTCATGTAATGGATTTGTAAAATTCTATGTTGCTCACTGCCCCAGCTCCCAGTCATCCACAGATCCTCCGAGTAAACAACCAGTACAATAAGCCATACTCTATAGTGTACTGTGTTGCAAGTGTTTTCTGGATCTTGTGTTCTAAGCATGTTTAAGTTAGGCTACACTAATCTATAAATTCGATAGGTTAAGTGTATTAAATATATTTTCGATTTACAATAGTTCCAACTCACTATAGGTTTATTAGGATGTAACCCTGTCAGTAAAGGGGGAGCATGTGTAATCATTTAAAAAATGACCTAAGAGCTAAAACAATGGTATGCCTGTTTCTTGCCTAATCCTTTAACCAATATACCCATATCTTATCAGCTCCCATCTCTATACTTAGTCCTGCCCCAGGATTGGCACCCATTTGGCCTCAAAGACTAGATCTACAAACTGGTCTATGGCAATAAAGTGGCAGCTAAGAATCTGTTTTGACCTTGGGATTATATTACTTAATTAATTCACTAATTTATATTTATTGAGTGTCTACTATGGACCAGGCATGATATCAATCCTAGAAATGGAATAATAATTTAAAATTACAAGTTATATTTTATCTTCTACAGCAGAGAGATCAAGATAGATATTGACAAATTATTATACCAAAGCTAGAAGGTTACTATTTCACTTATTCATTCATTTTTTAAAACCCATTTAAAGTGTCTGTTATGATGCAGGGTATATCCTGGATTTGGGGAATAGAAGGATGAAATGGCAGGCAACCTATTTGCACCCTGGAGTATTTGCATTCTATGGAAGAAGGGGGGAAGAGGGAGGTGGGCAGAGTTTGGCAGACCAGAAACAAATAAAATCAGTTTTTAAAATGTGAAAAAAAGATACTGTGGTTTGTGGTGCATGCTGTAATGAAAAAGACTGAGAGATCTGATAGAAAATAAGGGAAGATGAAGCCACTTTAGGCAAAGTAGGGGAGGCCTCTATGAAGAAGGTGATTTGAAACCTGAAGATTCTTTTCCAGATTCAAACAGGAAGAGTCAAACATATGAAAAGTCATATTGAATATTCTCTCGATGAGAAAAAAGTAAGTGCAATGTTCTGGAAACAGAAAAGGTTTGTGATTATTCAAGGAAAAGAACACAAGTCTTCTATAACTGGAGCATAGTATGTGAGGCACAGATTAGCAAGATAAATGATTTGGGGAGACAGATAAAGAACTAGATAAGCCATAGTAAGGAATTTAAATTTTATTCCAAAAGAAATTGGAAGGTATTAAAGGGTCTTAAGTGTTAAAGTCATCTTATTTTTCTTTTAAAATATCTATCTGACTGCTTGGTAACAAATCAAATATAGGAAGGCAAGAATAGAAGTACCAAGCAAACAAACTAGACAGCCATTACTATAATCCAGGCAAGAGATAATGTAGTAGTGATAGAGAAAATTAAGACACGTAACAAATTTGAGATATTTTACGGTAGAAAAGGACAGATTATTGATGAATAGAACAATACAAAGTTTTGAGTTTCTTGCTTGGGCAATTGGATAGATGGTATTAACATTCACTGAAATGGGGAAACCTAAAAGAGGAATAGGTTGGGGTTTTTTATGGATTTCCTTATTATTGCTATTGTTTTATGGATGGAGGAAGAACAGGAATCAATACTTTTTTTTTCTTGTAAAATGTGAGATATCAATAAGACCTAACTATCCAATAAGGAATTGGATACATGATTCTGGAGCACAGATAAGAGGTTATGGCTTAAGATAAAATATTTTAAAGTAATCAGCATAAAGATAACAGTAAAAATTGACTTGACTGAATATCACTTGCAGAGAAAAGCTAATCATCAGTAGAAGTAGAAACCAATTAATGACACCTAGAAACAGTAGTAAGTCAGATCAACAATTGGTGTTAAAAGATATTTTACCGAAAGTAGAAAACCTTAACTCTCATAGAAACATACATAATAAAATGAATACGTCAAAACTTTATTTAAGTCACTAACTGAAAACAAAAAAACAGATGTCCAAACCAATTCAAAGGAGAAGTCAAAGAACCACAAATTTAGATGGAATAAAAAAAAATGTTGAAACAAATTTACAAATGGACACAAAACTCACTTTTTCAGGAGGAAGAAGGAAAGTGAGAATTGTTTCCTCCACCAAAGAGAATTTTACTTCCATATCCATAGACAAGAATTGTTTCCATTGCTTTCAGTTATCTATAATTCCCAGTTGTAAAAGAGCTCAAAGTTGGGCAGATCAGAAACAAATAAAATCATAGGCCCCATAGAATTAAATCATAGAATTAAATAATTCCCATAAGCTCCAGCATGGCATAAAAAGAATATCCAGTGATCTCTTTTGTTTATTCCAAAGCCAAACTATTCCTTACAATGATAACCAAGAAAATATGGCCTCCTGTAAGCCAGAAAGAAAATATGTTTCAATACAAAGTGAGTGGTCATCTATACTGTATACTAAGAAGTACAGGGCAATGCAGACAGAGAAGTATCCTTGGTTTGACAACACAGAAATCATGAGATAAAAATTTTTGAGGGGAATGGAGATGGAAAGCAGCCCACTGGAGAGTGAACACAAAGTTGAGATGACAAAACTTAAAATGTAAATAACTACTGAGAGGTCAGAGTTTCGTTTTATCGTCTGTTTTATTCTGCTAAGAAAAAAACAACATTGAAATGTGGTAGAACCTAGAAGCGGACTTTGTGATGAGAACCTGAGAGAAGGTCTTTAGAAAAGCATTTTATCCTTTCAAAGGGCTAATATTTACCTTCCCCAATTGCAGCAATGAGTCAATATTAATATAAGGTTTCTATTAACGTTACATTTTAAAATTAGCATTATTATTCCCAGAAAATGTTTAAATCAAAAGGATACTTGGAGTTTGGCCTTAAGTCATATATACCAAGGCTTGAACTACAATACTACAATGACTTACCTGTTATGAGCTCACAAGCCAGACAATATATCTGACCTTCATCTTTATGATGTGTGAAAGAATAAGCCACCCCCACGTGGGTGAGGGGATTAAATAAGATATCATTTATAAATAGCCCAGTGACTAGTATATAGTAGATGGTAGATAAATGTTGGTTTCTTCCTTCCCATTCAAAATGTGAAAACAGCTGCAAAGAAGAAATGGTGAAGTACTCAGCATCTCACAAACAATGAGCTAAAGCAAAATGGTCCAAATCAGCCTCTTTTGTTTTATCAACCAATTAATCAGTTCAAACATGAAAAGTCCAGTCAACCAATATGTTGGTGTTTCTAAATATTAGAAACAGTTGGTTACACACAATAACTGCTCCTTGTTAAGGACCTCAGCCCATCCATAATCCCAGTTAGTTCTCCAGAAATAGAAACTCTCTGTGGACCACACATAGATATTTTTTCACAGCCAGTAATGAAGACTGAGAAGGCTCTGTGATGATTGGTCAGTAGCGCCATCTATGTGCGAGAAGAATAACACGTCCATTGGTGACATGTTTTCAACAGTGACTGGTTGTTTTGGTAATAGAGAAAGGAAACAGCTACAGTCTACTGCTGGGATTCTGAGCTATCCAGCTTCTGCAGAGGCCTTGGTGGAAACTTTAACTTCAATTTTTTAAGCCAGGGGTTTATGTTAGAAATAGGAAAAGTTGTTGAAAAGAACTGCACCATGTTGGATAACATTTTATGAATAAAGAGTAAAAATCTTTGCACATTGGTTGGCATGAGATATCCATATTTTGCCTAAAATACAAGTAAATAATGTCTAATAAAAAGTAAAATCTATATATGTCTAAATATTTTCATCATATTTTAGTGTAGAAAAAAACTTTAATATCTATTATCTTCTGAGCCTCACAATAACAGCAAAGAATAAGAAAGAATACCAATTGATATACTTTCTACTTTGTAGAAAAACAAAATTACCTTTAATTATATTTATTTTAAATTAAAATAGACCAAAAGTACTAAGATTCCTTGCCAGTTATGGAAACAATTAAATAACATTATTAGCAATTAAATGATATGAGCACATTATATTTATCATTTTCATTTCTAGGCAAAAAAGTAACTTTCAGTCTTTTCTAAAAGTTATCTATGTTAATCAATTTGCCCTCCATAACTAAACTAAGGGTTTTTTAAAAAAATATATTTTTCAGAAGGTATATAAATTCATTGAAATTTTGAATTAGATATTAGATACATTTACCCCCTTCAATCATTTTCAAGCATTCGTTTTTAGTATGAACACAATAATAAATACATAACATTAAGTGTAATTATAACCTTATTATTTAATATATTGATATTCTCACAGAAAATACTATTTTACTAGGTTTAAGAGTAAATAGTGTCTGAGACTCGCTGAGTAGCCAATTGGGAAGAAGAGGGAAAAGAAATCACCTTTGGGAGGTGGAGGTTTACACTGAATCTCCTGACTTCAATTAGCATAAGCCAAATGGTCTCTTGACATTTCCTTTGGCATTTGGTAAGACCTGAATGTTTTATCAATAGAATGCGAACATATTCAATTTGCCAGAACTTACAGGAAGGAAAAAAAAACATTAGTTCTTTAAAAATTACAGCAAAGATTATTGTGTTCCTTTGACAATATATGGATCTCCAATCTTTTTTAGCTTATAAGTGGTATCATATTATTTTTCTCACTAGCATATTTAAAACAAAAAGGTGGGATGGTAAAGAACTAGAAATCACTTAGCTTCTTCTAGTTTCTAGGTACTTTACACATAGTATCTCATTTAATCTTCCCAGCAGTCATTTGAAAGAATATCAATATTTCCATTTTACAGGTGAAGAATGTGACCCCAAAGGGATTATACAGCTATCTAGAAGGCTCATACAGTTAGTAAATGGCCGACTCAAGATCTGCATTCCAGTTTGCTCAACTCAAACACTCATGTGCCCTCCAGCACCCTGCACAGCACACACATAAAAGTAAAAATTAATGTCTACATTAATTAAAACATCTACATTAATTAAAAAGCCAACCACAAAAGAGTACATCTTGGATTTGAAGCACTAGGCAGACCATCTTTTGAAAATGACTTTCATCCGAGACATCTGTATTCCTGTTTTTGATCCTACCAAGCCCTCAGAGGTCAGAGGTAAATACTTAAAAATAAAAATATGAACACTTCATATACTGCCGGCTACATCAAAGGTGACTCAGATCAAGAATTGGCTCCTGTCTTGAGAATGATGTATTTTTACTATTACAATATCAGGATACTTGGTCCAACTATAATTAGAAAATATATTACAGTACTGACATAAATCTACATTTAATATACTGGTAAGTGTTGTAACAAAAAGAAAGCATTAGAAGTAATTTAAGTCAAGAAATCCCCCTGTTTGCCCTAACTGGTTTGGCTCAGTGGATAAAGCGTCAGCCCTTGGGCTGAAAGGTCCCAGGTTCGATTCCGGTCAAGGGCATGTACCTTGGTTGCGGGCACATCCCCAGTAGGAGGTGTGCAGAAAGCAGCTGATCGATGTTTCTAACTCTCTATCCTTCTCTTTTCCTCTCTGTAAAAAATCAATAAAATATATTGGGGGGAAAAAAGAAATCCCCCTGTTCATTATTACTCCTGGACTGAATGGTTCTGTTACCCTAAAGTCTTTGCATATAACAGACCATTTATAACTCATTACTAAAAGGAAGAAAGAGAGAGAACCAAGATGGCGGCATAGGTTAACGCGGGAGTTTGCTGCTTTGAACAACTACTTCAAAAGTGAAACCAAAAAACGGAAGGGACATCACCCAGAACCACAGGAACGCTGGCTGAGTGGAAGTCCTACAACTAGGAGGAAAGAGAAACGCATACGGACACTCAGAGGAGGCGCAGTGCTGAAGTCAAATTCTGAGGTGCGGATTGCGCGGAGCGGGCTGGCGGCGGAGGGCGCGGTTGGCGTTTTCAATCGGGAGGGAGTCGCAGACTCTGAGCTCCAGATCCGGGCGAGTCTTTAGGGACCCAGACTCAGGCAGGAGAAGCGGGACTGTCTGGCTTCGGTCAGAGCGAGTGCAGCTTTCTCTCCGAGCTTTGCAGCGGGTGCTGGGACTCAGAGAGGGAGAGCCCCTTGGGACAGGACTGAGAGCCGCCATAACTGCTCTCTCCGGCCCACGCTGTTGATCCTGTTCGACCCGCCCTGCCCAAGCCCTGCACAGAGGCATTTGCCGGATAGCCTCAGGCAAAGGCTAGATTAGCACCTCCCTAGAGGACAGAAGTTCTCTCACCACCGACACAGCTGAATCTCATAGCCACTTGGCCTGGAGGTCAAACCCTCCCTGGAATTAGCTACAGCAATCAAGATTTATCTATAAGACTGCGAACAAAGACCACTAGGGGGTGCACCAAGGAAGCATAACAAAATGCGGAGACAAAGAAACAGGACAAAATTGTCAATGGAAGAAATAGAGTTCAGAACCACACTTTTAAGGTCTCTCAAGAACTGTTTAGAAGCTGCCGATAAACTTAATGAGCTCTACACGAAAACTAATAAGACCCTCGATCTTATATTGGGGAACCAACTAGAAATTAAGCACACACGGACTGAAATAACGAATATTATACAGACGCCCGACAGCAGACCAGAGGAGCGCAAGAATCAAGTCAATGATTTGAAATGCGAGGAAGCAAAAAACATCCAACCGGAAAAGCAAAATGAAAAAAGAATCCAAAAATGCGAGGATAGTGTAAGGAGCCTCTGGGACAGCTTCAAGCGTACCAACATCAGAATTATAGGGGTGCCAGAAGATGAGAGAGAGCAAGATATTGAAAACCTATTTGAAGAAATAATGACAGAAAACTTCCCCCACCTGGTGAAAGAAATGGACTTACAGGTCCAAGAAGCGCGGAGAACCCCAAACAAAAGGAATCCAAAGAGGACCACACCAAGACACATCATAATTAAAATGCCAAGAGCAAAAGATAAAGAGAGAATCTTAAAAACAGCAAGAGAAAGAAACTCAGTTACCTACAAGGGAATACCCATACGACTGTCAGCTGATTTCTCAACAGAAACTTTGCAGGCCAGAAGGGAGTGGCAAGAAATATTCAAAGTGATGAATACCAAGAACCTACAACCAAGATTACTTTATCCAGCAAAGCTATCATTCAGAATTGAAGGTCAGATAAAGAGCTTCACAGATAAGGAAAAGCTAAAGGAGTTCATCACCACCAAACCAGGATTATATGAAATGCTGAAAGGTATCCTTTAAGAAGAGGAAGAGGAAGAAAAAGGTAAAGATACAAATTATGAACAACAAATATGCATCTATCAACAAGTGAATCTAAGAATCAAGTGAATAAATAATCTGATGAACAGAATAAACTGTTGATTATAATAGAATCAGGGACATAGAAAGGGAATGGACTGACTATTCTTGGGGGGGAAAGGGGTGTGGGAGATGTGGGAAGAGACTGGACAAAAATCGTGCACCTATGGATGAGGACAGTGGGTGGGGAGTGAGGGCAGAGGGTGGGGCGGGAACTGGGAGGAGGGGAGTTATGGGGGGGGGAAAAAAAGGAACAAATGTAATAATCTGAACAATAAAGATTTAATTAAAAAAAAAAAATAAAAGGAAGAAAGAAAGGAAGGGAGGGAGGGTGGGAGGGAGAGAGAAAGAGAGGAAGGGAGAAAGAGGAAATAATGGAAGGAGTTAATAGTGAGCTCTGGTTTTAGAGATAAATTTTGAAGTTTCTTGATATGTTATAGAATTTTTTATTTTGTCCATATTTTAGAGTGAATACTTATGTTATAAAATCACAAATTTACAAATCAGAAAATACAGTGTGTTCTACAAACATTACAATAAGACTGTTTGCGATATGATTTTAAATGAGACAGTAGGAAACATTACCAAATCTCATAAAAAATATTTAATGTGAATCCCAATCAAGCTTTTACACCTTATTGCTGCTGGTCTACAGGAAAGAAAGGACAGAGAGGAACAAACTAAATGATACTCCTCCCTCTTAACAACCAGAAAAAATCTAAAATATATGGACAACTAATTCGCTCTACTCAGCAAGTTAGCATCATAAATAAAAATACTATTGAAGAGTAAAAGAGACTTAAAGGGTATATCAGCCAATGTCATGTGTGCTAGTGGAAAGAATCCTAGTTTGAACAAAACTCCTGTAAAGAACAGTTGGAGGAACAACCTGGGAAATTTCAGTATGGACTGGGTAGTGGTTGGCAGTCACAAATTTTGTGAAGTGTGATGATATTTTACTCCCCCAAATATGGTCTTAAGTTTATAAGATGTATACTAAAATATTTAGAGGTAAAATGTCATGATAAATATAATTTACTTAAAAGTACATTATATTTTTTAAAAGCGATGAAACTATTTTAATATATTTTTTAATTCTTTGTTGTTTAAAGTATTACATATGTCTCCTTTTCCCCCCACTGCCCTCTCCCTGGCCACCCCCACCAACCCCCCTCTCGCACATCCCCTCACCCCCCTAGTGTCTGTGTCCATCGGTTATGCTTATATGCATGTGTACAAGCTCTCTTGTTAATCTCTTACACCCACTCCTCTCCCCTGTCTTCCCTCTGAAGTTTGATGGGCTGTTCGATGCTTCTCTGTCTCTCGATCTATTTGTGTTCATCAGTTTATGTTATTATATTCCACAAATGAGTGAGATCATGTGATATTTATCTTTCTCCAGCCGGCTTATTTTGCTTAGCATAATGCTCTCCAGGTCCATCCATGTTGTTGTGAATGGTAAGAGTTCTTTCTTTTTTACAGCAGCGTAGTATTCCATTGTGTAGATATCCCAGAGTTTTTTAGTACATTCATCTGCTGATGGGCACTTAGGCTGTTTCCAAATCTTAGCTATTGTAAATTGTGCTGCTAAATAGGGGTGCATATATCATTTCTAATTGGTGTTTCTGATTTCTTGGGATATATTCCTAAAAGTAGAATTACTGGATCAAATGGGGACTATTTTTAATATTTATATGAAAGTTCATAGAACCCAGTTTACACTTACTTCAATAATACCAAGTAATTTTTAAAAAAATATTCAAGTCATATTCTTTTGATAAAATTATTGAACCTGTTTACATCATTTACAGAATCAGCTTTGTAAGTAGTTGGCTTGAAACTGGTCCCCATTCAGAGAGGGTAAGGACAGACCAAAGAAAGGCAGAGCACTCCAGATGGGTAGGTGGCCATTTTAATAAGCAAAGGAACTTCCAAGGCTTGTCTTGAGCAGTTGTTACAGAAGTAGATTTCTGGCACTAATCCTATCAGATGAGGGCTCCACCTCATAACCTCTAACCAAAATTATGCAAAGGATGTATCTCCAAATGCCATCATATTGGTGGTTAGGGCTTCAACACATGATTTGAGGGGCAGGGAGGCAAAAACATTCTGTCCATAGCAATGCATGCATACATACAATCCCAAATTTTTTATTGTTGTTTTTTAATGCTCTGTATCTGAAATTAACCAATCTTAAGACCCCATTTTTGTTGGTACCAAGAATGTTAAATTAACTAATAATATCTACATGCTTTCAGATAAATTCAGTTCTATCCAATGGTTTGAAAGCCAACTCAGAATTATTATCTCAACCTCCTTGTTGATCACAGACACCACATAATCTTTATCGTCCTCTATTCCTACCTAACCCTAATGCTCATTCTCAAGCAGAGGAAAAGATGGGGAAGAACCCCTTAAGAAATTGAACATGTGTTCATTGTGAGGAGATCATAGGTTATTATGGGTTCTCTGCTCAAGTCTACTGTAGGTCCAGCTACAGAAACGTTTGTAATCTGTTTTCTTAGTGGGCGTGGTATCTGATACTGGCTCTATCAGATAGCACATTGGTATTGTGTGAGTGTATATCTGGCCTCTGCACTGCTTCTCAGTATGAGTAATTTCCTAAAGCCCAACTGCACTCTGCATCATGTAGACCTCAGTCTTCTCAAAGTGTCCATTTTCCCTTCAGTGATTCACAGAATTTGTTCCTTGTAATGATTATTTGTCAATTTGAACAGACTATGGTACCCAGCTTGTGGGTAAAACACCAGTCCAGATGTTGACATGAAAGTGTTTTTCTTTAGATGTGATTAACATTTAAATCAGACTTTGAGTAAAGCAGTTTATCCTGCTTAGTGTGGGTAGGCCTCATCCAGTCAGTTGAAGGCCTTAAGAATGAAGACTGGGGGTGGGAGCGGCCAGGGAGAGGTCAATGGGGGGAAAAGGAGACATATATAATACTTTAAACAATAAAGAATTTAAATTAAAAAGAGTTATAAAAAAATTTTTAAAAAAGAACAAAGACTGAGGTTTTCTAAAGAAGCAATTCTGCCTCGAGACTGCAACACAGATACTCTGCCTGAGTTTCCAGCCTACAGATTTTGAACCCAAGACTACAATGTCACTCTTACCTAAATTCCAAGCCTTTAGGCATATATTATATATTATAGATTTACCACCCCCCAGCACTCCCCATAAACACATGAGCCAATTCATTAAAATAAATATGCGTGTGTGTGAGAGTGTGTGTGTGTGTGTGTGTGTGTGTGTGTGTGTGTGTGTGTGTAATCTCCTATTGGCTTTGTCTCTCTGGACAACCCTAATACACGTAGGCCCATAAGAATGAAACATTTCAATATTTCTGATTTTCATGCCTCCATGCCAAGCACAGTGCTTGTTCTATTTCTCTTCTACTGCCCTTTCATTGGGCCACTCTTGGTATTTCTCTTGCTTTCTCCAAGCCCTCATAGAGTGGAACTTATCTATGAAGTGGGACTTAACTATGCTGGGCTTCCATATATTGGAAATCTAAGCAAAATAGGGTGTAATACACATCCACACTCACGAATTGTCCCAAAAAAGTTTAAGGAAAAATCCAATTGTATTTCTACCTATTCTCTGCCACAAAACTACTTTGGGTTAACAAAAACCCTCATTGTCTTCACCTCAGTTCCTTCACCCTTCCCTTGACTCCTCAGCCACCCTAAAAAGGAAGAGAGCAGTACAGGCATAGGCAGGATGACTACCTGTTCCAGTTTGTCCAGGACATTCCCAATTTTAGCACTAAAATCCCACTGGAATGGTTGACCACACTAGAAAAGGGATCCAGCTAACCTATCAGATTGTCTCACTTTACTATTACTTTGCAATCTTCTCCATCCATCACTCACCCACATGGCAGGCTTTACTCTCAAAAGTCAAGAATATGGCAGATTTGGATTCTTGATGATTTCCCAACAAACAGAAACTTCATATCTCCATGCTAACCTGAGAGAGAGGCTATTGCCAAAGAAGCTTACTTACATGTCTCAAAGCTATAGTCTGCCACAAATCAATACTTTATTTATCTAAGAGTATACTTCCATAACTTTCCAAGTAATTTATAAATCCTCAGGAATTATGAACCTAGCACAAATTATAAAAGGCAAAAATTATGGCACTAGCAAATGTCTTTTTGAGAATGAATAAATGTAAATTGGTGCAAGTTTATAATAAAATTGCTGCATCTATTTAATAGAGAGGTCCTACATTAAAGATATATCTTAAAAGCAGTATCTTCGAGTCTAGGAAATTCATTATTATTTTTATTGATCTAGTAAAAAAAGACGATTTTGGAATAAGACTATTAATACACAATGTTCTTCAGTCACATTCAGGACATACGAGCAAATGGACCAAACTAGTCATGAACTGAAGACTGAGAGTCTAGATAAACATGAATGACCTTTCAGCTATCACTGAGTACATAAGCAAGTTCAGGGAAATTAACTAAGAAAAGCAGCAGCAGAGTGTAGCTACAGGGTAGCAACTCAAAGTCAGGTGATATGAGAAACCTTGGTTTCAGAGGAATTGTGTATAGTATGAAACTCGTCCTAGTTCTAAAAGTAAATTCTTTCCCTAATTTATACAGGGGGAGGAAAGCTAAAACACAGGGAATAGAACAAGAAGACCTGTGGGCTGACACCTTGCTGATATACCTCTGCTCTGAATAAATTTTCAAAGTTAAAGTGAGAGCAAACTGGTATGATGGAAAATGTGCCACATAGCCAGTATCATTCTAAAGATCTCCCATTATATGTATTATGCATAGTCATTCAATTGTTTACTGAGCTTTCAGTAAGTTAAAAAAATACTATTCTCATTTACACACAGTGTATTTTCAATGTGAGATCTGAGAACTATTGGAAAAACAAATTCTTTTTTGTGGCCCGGTGCATGAAATTCATGCGGGGGGGGGGGGAGGAGTGTCCCTCATCCCGGCCTGTACCCTCTTCAATCTGGGACCCTTTGGGGGATGTCTGACTGCCAGTTTAGGCCCGATCAGTCGGACATCTCTCTTGCAATCTGGGACCACTGGCTCCTAACCGCTCACCTGCCTGCCTGCCGATCACCCCTAACCACTCTGCCTGCTGGCCTGCTCACTCCCAACTGTCCCCTGCTGCTGGCCTTCTCACCTCCAACTTCCCCCCTCGCCAGCCTGCTTACCCCCAACTCACCCCCCCCACCGGCCTGATCGCCCCCAACTGCCACCCCCCACTGGCCTCATGGCCCCCAACTGCCCTCCCCTGCTGGCCTCATGGCCCCCAAGTGCTCTCCCCCGCTGGTCTCATGGCCCCCAACTGCCCTCCCCAGCCAGTCTCATGGCCCCAAATTGCCTTCCCTAGCTGGTCTCATGGCCCCTAACTGCCCTCCCCAGCCAGCCTCGTGGCCCCCAACTGTCCTCCCTGGCCAGGCTCCTGGAAGGTCTCCTGGTCTAATTAGCATATTACCTTTTTATTAGTATAGATAGATTGACTAGGGTAAATACTTCAGAATAAATGTCAAGGTGTAATTTGAGAAATTGTATTATTTACTAACCATCAAGATTTGCCATTTCAGACAGCAAATATTAATATATGGGATGAAGCAAAAGTAGGTTTACAGTTGTGAGTATGTGAAATGCAGTTTATTTCCGTATTATTATTTATTAATTGTTATATTATTTTCCATATGAACAACTGTAAACCTAATTTTGCTCCACCTGTATATATCAGCCAAAAGATGTAAACAGAGTTCACAGAAAAAAAGTACAATAAAATACAATGTGTATCTTGGATTTAATACAGATGGCATTTACATCTTACTGATTTGCAAAGGTTAAAGAAAACTAAACTTCCTTGTTAGTGACTTATTTGTTGAGAAAACCTCCATGATAAAAAGACAGGACTGTATTTTATATATTCTTCTTAATAATTGTTGAAGTGTACAATACAGATTGAGAAATGCTACTCATACTTGAAATCTTCATTAATAGAATAGGTGTCAAAATTCCGTGGTGAGCCCTGACCAGTTTGGCTCAGTGGATAGAGCATCAGCCTGCAGACTCAAGCGTCCCAGATTCGAATCTGGTCAAGGGCATGTACCTTGGTTGTGGGCACATCCCCAGTAGGGAGTGTGCAGGAGGCAGCTGATCAATGTTTCTCTCTCATTCATGTTTCTAACTCTCTATCCCTCTCCCTTCCTCTCTGTAAAAAAGTCAATAAAATATATATTTAAAAAAAAATTCCTTGGTGAAGGAAAAATAATTATTGAAAAATTATTAAAATTATCATAATAACTAATATTTAAACAAGTAGGCATATTAATGGAAAAATTAATTCATTTGATTAATTATCCATATTACTGGTATTTTTATTGCTTTTTGTTGAGTACCCACCAAGTAACAGATTAAATTAATAAGTGATAGCATATATTTTCTATTTTACTTTTACAGTTTTATGCACAAACAGGATTCAGTTTATTTCACAAGGAATCTATTTCCACTTGAGCATGATAGTCTTACAGAAGTGGATTTATTAAAATAAAGACAAATTCTGGGCATAAAAATAAAATAAGTTATAGCATTTGTGAATCCCACTTTCCATAGTCAAATTTCTTAGGACTGCTTGGCTCAGTACCCACATCTCCATCTTCCTGACACCATCTTATCCTTGCAACTCCTCATGAATATTATTATAGAAATCCCTTACATGGTCTTTTCAAAAATATTTTTATTAAATTTATTGGGGTTACATTGGTTCATAAAATTATTTAGGCTTCAAATGTATAATTATATAACACATCATCTGCATGATGTATTGTGTTCACTCAAAGTCAAATCTCCTTCCATCACCATTTACTCCCCCTGTACCCTCCCCTACCTCCCCCAACCCTCGACCATTTCCCTCTGGTAATCACTATACTGTTGTCTGTGTCTATAAGTTTTTGTGGGTGTTTTTTCTTCAGATATTTCACTCAGCCCCTCAGCCCCGCTCCCCTCTGACAGCTGTCAGTCTGTTCTCTGTACCTATGAGTCTGTTTCTATTTTGTTTGTTTATTTTGTTCATTAGATTCCACTTATAAATAAAGTCATATGGTATTTGACTGACTTATTTCACTTAGCATAATAATCTCTAGTGTTATGCTGTCACAAATGGTAAGATTTCCTTATTTTATACAGCCAAGTAGTATTCCATTATGTAAATATACCACAGCTTTTTTATCCACTCATCTACTGATAGGCACTTAGGCTGCTTCTAAATCTTGGCTATTATAAATTACACTGCAATAAACATCGGGGTGCATCTATTTCAAATTAGTATTCCAGGGTTCTTCGGATATGTTCCCAGAAGTGGAATCACTAGGTCATAAGTCAGTTCCATCTTTAATTTTTTGAGGAAACTCCATTCTGTTTCCCACAGTGGCTGCACCAATCTGCATTTCCACCAACAGTGTGTGAGTGTTCCCTTTTCTCCACATCCTGGCCAACAATTATTGCTTGTTGGTTTATTGATAATGGACATTCTGACAAGTGCGGGGTGATATCTCACTGTGGTTTTAATTTGCATTTCTCTGATGATTAGTGACACTGAGCATCTTTTCATGTATATTGGCTACCCATATGTCTTCTTTGGAGAAGTGTCTAGTCAGGTCCTTTGCCTATTTTTTAATTGGGTTGTTTGGGATTTTTTTGGTGTTGTTTTAAAGTTATTTATAAACTAGAGGCCTGCTGCACCAAATTTGTGCACTGGTAGGGTCCCTAAGCCTGGCCAGTGATCAGAGACAATCTGTGGGGCAACCAAGCATGGCGATCGGGGAACCCCACTGGCACCCACCTTGGCCAGTCCGGGGCCTGCAGGCTGGGGGCAGCTCCTGCATCGAACGTCTGCCCCCTGGTGGTCAGTGCATGTCATAGAGACCGGTCGGTCCACCGTTCAGTCAATTTGCACATTAGGCTTTTATTATATAGGATTTTGGATACTATCCCTTTATCAGATATATCATAGGCAAATATGTTCTCCCATTCAGTGGGTTGTCTTTCATTTTATTGATAGTTTCCTTTGTTATGCAAAAACTTTCTAGTTTGATGGAGTCCCATTGATTTTTTTTTCTTTGCTTCCCTTGCCAGGGGAGATATATCAGAAAAAATATTGCTACAAGAGATATCTGAGATTTAACTGTCTATGTTTTCTTCTAGGATATTTATGGCTTCACAATTTACATTTAAGTCTTTAATACATTTAAGTTTATTCTTGTGTATGATGTAATAAGGTGGCCTATTTTTATGCATATATAATTTTCCCAACAGCATTTATTGAATAGACTGTCATTACCCCATTGTAAGTTTTTGCTCTACATGCTCTTAATGCCTCCAAACTTTTACTTAAGCAAATATTTCCTGCATATTATTGGATATTTCCTCTGTCTAAACAAAAAAACAAGTCTGATCATGTCACTACTCTACTCAAAAATCATTAATAGCCCTTGATTACAGAATTAAGACCCATCTATCCCCTAGTCCAGTGGTTGCCAAACTGCGGCTCGCGAGCCACATGCGGCTCTTTGGTCCCTTGAGTGTGGCCACAAGTTTCAATCGCACTGTACGTGCGCGCCCGCACGTGGTATTTTGTGGAAGAGCCACACTCAAGGGGCCGCAGTTTGCCGACCACTGCCCTAGTCCAAACCTTCCATAGGGAACCCAACCCTTTGCCCCAGCCTCATCCAACTCTCCACAGAAACCTTTTTCAGTCAGACTGATCTACTTATTCTTTTATAATGTGCCCTAGACATTTCTATCTTTGCTTATCCACCTGAAATGTATTCTTCCTGATAGTAAAAATATTTTAATCTTTAATATTCCATTTAAAATGCAATTCTATCCAGTTTTCCTCAATTAGACATGATCCTTTTCACCTCTAAATGTCATGGCACTGTGGTGCTACTTACCATATCTTCCTGTATTGTCTTCAGTTAATTAAGAAAATGATATGACCTTAGAAGCTCCTTAAAAGTAACTTCTTTTCCAATAGCACTGAGTACAGTCTAGGCCTATATAAGGTGCCCAATAAAATGTTTGCTAAACTAATTTGAAAAATGATACCACATGCTAGCAAACAATAGGGCTGAACATAGAAAGATTGTGGAAGTTGAATCCTCACAAAAGGCAATGAAAACTCCCTAAAATGTGAGGATATTTTTTGTACAATTAAATCCATAATATTGAAAAAAAGTTTTGTACCTCACCCCCATATGGCATGTGTTGAACACATTTATTTCCCTGAAAAAAATAATATATTCTTCTATCTTCTCATAAGTCTAAAATTAGAGAAATCCTAAAGTCTCTCTATATCAACTGCTTTCTCAAATTTATCATAAAATCTTTATTTGGTTTGAACACTCAACTTGTTTCCTTAAGTGGGATTATGGAGTCAACAAGATGCCATAGATATCATTTTGAAAAAATCAAGTATTTACCACTTAAAAATACAGTTCCTCTTCTTGTGCTCAAACAATAATGATCAGAATACCAGCAAGTCAAATTGTAACTACATCCATTAGCTTTTGTAAATATTCGATTCTCCTGAATTTTCTTTTCAGGTAGTAATGTCCTGAGAAAATTTTATTCACATTTTCATAGTTGTTTCTCTCACTTAACACGTATATCATAGAAACAAGTCACTAAAACTTTCACAAAATGCTCCTGATGTTCTTTAAAATACCTAGCAGCAATTGACATTCATTTAGGTTAACCATCATAGTCATGTTTTGCATTTTTGTATCTTTTATCCAAAGGGGGAGAACTATGGCCCTATGTAAACCTAATGCCAATAAAAATGTAAGCTAGTACTCATTAAAATACCCACTCTCTGCCAAAGCTAAATTCTGCCTCAGAATTATGAGGGCAACGCCCATCACAATGCCTTTGATGCCACAGCAAATTGTTTCAACCATCTTCATGCTATTTAAAGTGCAGAAAAAATACAGACAATCTTCTGGAATGTATTCATTACCTTGAAAGTGCTTGACATGCTGGTCATGCTGAAATGGATATGATTGCAGCTTTTGTGGTACAAAACACTTTTACCTCATTATAGTCTCAAGACAACTTCTGTTATAATCCCATAGTCACTTACAATTGCTCTCAAAATTCTCCATTGAGAAACTTTTATACTACAAAAAACAGACTTAAATTTACCTTTTATATTAAAAAGGTGGGGAAAACACATCTCTTACAAAAAAAAATGCCTTAAGAATATAAGAGATTAGTTATAAGATTTAAAGAATCCAGACTATTGTGGTCATTTTAATTGTCAGAAAATTGAGAAGAGAAAATAAAATAAGTTCTTAGACAAAGTTAATGTTTAATTAGTATTTTGCTTGGTAGAATAAAATTTTAAAGATGTGAAATAAAAATACTTCAATTATATATAAATGATCTATGCCCTCTGTGCCCCAAATAAGGAAGTTGATATTCTTGCCAGAGTTAATATTATCATTAGTAAAGAACACTATGCTTAAAGAACATTAAGGACTTAGAGAATTTTAAATTTGCATATTATATAATTTACATACTGTAATATCTATAATAATAAAAGCAAAATGTGCTAATTGGACCTGCTGTCCTTCCGGACAACTTCCGGACGAAGCCAAGGCTGCAAGGGAAGCCCGGGTCCCAGGTGCCAGAGGGAAGCTGGTGCTGGCAGCTGGGGGGGAGGAAAGCCTACTCTTGTAGGAATTTTGTGCATCGGGCCTCTAGTTTAATTATAAAGTTAAATATTACAATATTTAGACTAATGGTTTAAAACTGATTAAACTTTGATGAAACAAAGTTTAAAAGATTACCTACAAATAGGAAAATTTACAACTCTTTCTCCACACCACAGTAATGCTCTGTCTTCTCCCAGGTGATGAATATCCCCATGCCGTTCCAGCTAACACCTAAACCCCTCGGTATGACCTGCAGTGCCTACCTCTGTCCTGGCTCTTGCCATGTCTGCCCTTACTCAGCACTTTAGTGTCCTTGCTATGCCTTCACTCATGCTATAGCACTGTCCAAACTATCCTTCCTCTGCTTTACACATCCTCTCACTGCCTCTGGACTCAAACTCATCTCATAGACTCATCTCATACGATTATCATATTCTTCCAAGCCTTTCCTGGTACTCCACACACTTGGAGGAGGATTCACCACTTTTTCATTTGGGCTGTATAGTATGATACCAATAACACTTACTGTATATATCAATTTACATTCCATCCAACAGCAAACAGCATTTGTTAACACTGGATACACGTTACTATGAGTAAAGTGCAAGTGGCACTTCTGAAACTAAAGGGTGTCCCAAAATTCATGCAAGAAGTAATTTTGATAGAAAACACGGGTTTATAATTAAAAATTGTAAATTTTTTATTGATTCATAAAGTATACAGTATAGGGTTATGTATGGAATAGCATATCAGTGTATTCTCACAAAATATTTGCATCTTCATGCTTACAAAGTTCAATTGACTCAAGAACTGAAGCCTACTGACCACGCACAGCGAAAAGAGTTCATTGAATGGTTTATGGAACAACAACAAGTGGATGCTGATTTTTCTAACAAAATCATCTTCAGTGATGAGGCTCATTTTCATCTTGATGGCTTGGTTAATCGACAAAATTTTCGCACTTGGGGTTCAGAAAATCCACGAGTGATTGTTGAGAAACAAATGCATCCACAACGTGTCACTGTTTGGTGCGGATTTTGGGCAGTGGGCATCATCGGACCATTCTTCTTCGAAAATGCGGCTGCTCAGGCAATAACAGTGAATGGTGCTCACTATCGTGACATGATAATCCAGTTTTTTTGTGCCTAAATTTCAAGATATGGATGTGGACAACATGTGGTTTCAATAAGACAGTGCCACATGCCATACAGCCCAAGAATCAATTCAATTACTGCATGAGTCATTTCCTGGTCGTGTAAGTTCCCATTTTGGTGATCAGAATTGGCTGCCCAGATCATGCGATTTAACGCCGTTGGACTTTTTTCTTTGGGGTTTTTTGAAGTCTAAGGTTTATGCCAACAAGCCCACGACCACCCACGCCTTGAAGGAGGAAATTGAGCGCTGTATCAACAAAATTCAGCCACATTTATGCAAAACGGTCATGGAAAATTTCAACAAAAGAGTGCATATGTGCCAGCAAAGCCGTGGAGGCCATTTACCCGATATGCTATTCCATACATAACCCTATACTGTATATTTTTATGAATCAATAAAAATTTACAATTTTTAATTATAAACCTGTGTTTTCTATCAAAATTACTTCTTGTGTGAATTTTGGGACACCCTTTACTTATAAAACACTTCTTTTCATCTTTTTTACTACCACTCATCTCAGTCCAAGCCAACATCATTTCTAATCTTGTTGATTATAATAATCTCCTTATTTATCTCTCATTCCACTCAGGCATCTTCCATTCTTTTCCAACTCATACTCCATGCAGACCCTAGAGTGGTCTTTTAAAAATGGCATCAAGCCCTAGCTGGGTGGCTCAGTTGGTTGAAGCATCATTCAGTACACCAGAAAGGTTGTGGGTTCAATGCCCAGTCGAGGTGTGTATAGGAGGCAACAGATCAATGTATCTCTCTCACATGGACGTTTCTCTCCCTCTCTCTCTCTTTCTTCCTGTCTCCCTAAAATCAATAAACATATCCTCGAGTGAGGATTTTTTTAGAAGGCATCAAATTAGATCATTAACCTGCTTCAATGCCTTTAATACATTTCTGATGTTTTCAGAATCAAGCCCAAAGTCCTGCCATAGCCTTGCAAGTCTCTGAGATCTGGCTCCTCCTGCTTCTCCAACCTCATCTCAGATCATTCTCCCACCCCCAACACCTCATTATTCTCCAACAACACTGGGATCATTCTGCTCTTTAAGCAGTTGGAATTCCCCTATGTTCATCTCTATAATTTCTCCTAGCTCCCATGTAACATTCCTATTGTCATTCCTCAGGTCTCTGTTTAAAATCAAGTGAAGAAGAGCTCCTCATCATTCTATACAGAATAGTCCCTCCCTCATTTACTCTAGATAACATTACCTCATTTTTCCATATATATAACCACTATGTGTTAGTTTGCTTGCTCACTCTTTGTCTTATGCCCTAGAGCACAAGGGCTTCATGAGGGCAGCACTCTTGTCTGATTGGATGCTGCTATAGCAAATCCTCCAGTCCCAGCTCACTATCTGACCCATGATGGATGCACATTAAATATTTGTTAAGTAAGTTAATAAATGGCTTAGGTTTTTCTCCCTGTTACACTATAAACTCCTTGAAAACAAGTGTCATGTGTTATTTATCTTTGTAATCCAGAATCTAGAAGAGTGCTTAGCATAAGATAAATTGCCCATAAGTAGTTCTGGAATATATAAATGAAATAATATATTTAAAATTTTATCAGTATTCATATATACACAAAATGCATATCCAACCCTAGAACAGTGTCTGGACCAGTGAATGTATTCAATGCATGTTTCATAAATGAATAAATGTACAGAGTATGCACACAGATAACTTATTCCTCTTGCTGCTTTTGTAACTTAAAACATCTATGATAAGCCAGGACTTAAAAACACAATACCTAAAGAACAAATCTGAACATGTCACCACTTAAAGTTTTAGTTTTGTGCTGATAGTTATAATCTCTTATTCAAAGACCAGTGTCTTTCAGGTGTTCATGTTTATCCTTCCTAATTACAGCAAAATCAGAAAACATCTGCAACTTCATACAACTATGATCTATGATTTCAGAAAATGTTACTGACTCAAACAAAAAGTCTGGCCCTGAATTTACTTTTTAAAGTAAAACAGACTAATTTGGTTAGCAGTTGCTGAAAAGTGTATGTTCTTTAATCATTAAAACTCTAACTTGTTTCAGTTGTCGTTTAGAACAATGAGAAGAATCTCTTTGAACCAAGTTGTTGATAACAAACTCATAGTCTGAAAGTGAAGTTTGAGGCTTGGAGGGGTATGAAGGCAGAAAAAAATCATTCTTGAAAAATATTTTTTAAAAAATGAAACATGTGTTTGGATTCAAAGCAATCATTCTTTCATGCTTATATTTTGGAATAGAATCTTATGTAGCAATCACAAGATTAGGACCATAAGTATTAGACTAGATCATTTCATAATAAAACAAAGAAAACAACTATAATTAAAAATCTAACATTTGCCTATTAATCTTGACCATACCTGAAAAACTTTTTTCTGGATTTTACAGGGACAATAGCCATACATTTTCTTCCCTTTAGATTCTGCTTTCAAATAACAGCATATACCTTAACTATGGGATTAAAGGATTTGCATATCATAAGAAACAATAGTCTCCATGAGTGGTATTTGAACAAAATAAATTTTAAAAAATATATAACTTTTCAGAGTGGGATGAAGTCATAGGAGACTATCAAGATGTTATTTTATGAAGCCTCAGAACTTCCAGAGGTGATTAAAATGTCAGTGTTGTAATTGGGTCCCCTCATTGCATCCCTTAATTGTATCACTCTTCCCACCATAGCTACAAAATTTGGAATTGCTAATATGAACCAGGCATTATGCTTGGCATTTGATAACACTAATTTTTACTTCAGACATTCAAGGTAGATATTATTACCCCTTTGTCAATGAGGGTAGTGAAGCATGAAGAAACTCAGTCATTTGCCAGGCAGGATTTAGTATTTTCAAAATCTCCATGGAATACTCCAAGCCCCTCATATGAACATGCTCTCCAGATTAGTGGTTATCAGCAGTTCAGTAAGAGAGTTCTTACGGAAGACCTTGTTAGAAATGCAAATTATCAGCCCTCCATTTTGACCTACTGAATTAGAAATGCTGGGAGTTGGGGTGTAAGTAAGCCATCTTTTCTTTTTTCTGTTAATTTCTCTATTGATTCCACAGAGGAAGGAAGAGGGAGATAGAAACATCAGTGATGAGAGAGAATCATTGATCGGCTGCCTCCTGCACGCCCCCTCAAGCCTGCAACCTGGGCATGTGCCCTTGGCTGGAATCAAACCTGAGATCCTGCAGTCTGCAGGCCAATGCTGTAGCCACTGAGCTAAACCAGCTATGGCAGCAATCTTTTTAAGGAACCCTTTCAAGTGATTTTACTATAGGCTCAAGCTTAAAACCTCTGCTCCAGTTGATAGCACTTGCTTGGAAATGCAACTTCAAGTCAGGTCTCCTAAGCCCTAGTAGAAAAGTTCTCTAGCACTTCCTCTCTCTAGTCTGCTGACCTCAAAGCCTGTCCTTTCCTTCACATTGCCTGCTTCTTGATCTGTTGTTCTACATCTCTTCCCCCTTATTCTTTGCCTGAATTTCTTTTCCGTGTGATTTTCTCCACTAGGAAAAACCTTGCCACTCCTAAATCTGCCACTGCTGTATCCCAGTATTGTGACTGCTCAACTACCTTTGCCTAGGTCTTTTTCTTGTAGAAGACTTCGAACTTTGGGTGTGACAGTTAGAAGGCTACAAAGAGCCTACAAGATTCATCATAGAATTACTCAAAAAAATCCTTTCCATTAAAGACCACTCTGCCATCACAGGCTTAAACCAGCTATCTACAGCTTGCTGATCTCCACCATTATCCACGGGGGATTCAATATCAATAGCTCACTTTGGCCAGTAATGGGAAACTCAAGGTCAGGTTAAGCCCAGTGTTCACTGATATGACACAAATATCATGGCTTATCCAGCTAGCTTGATCTGACACTTATCATCTTATATAAACTAACATTGCTGTTAATATGTGCACTTTTTAGGCAGAATTTCAGAAATCATTAATAACCTCAATATTATATTAGCAATAATGGAACAAAAAACTTAGGCCTTTTTTAGGATAAATATCAATGGAGGAAAATGCCAATATTTAATTTGTTAATCTAACACCAAAAGGGTCAATATATTGGGGTAATTCATCAAATCATATTTTTAAGCATTCAGGAGAAAAAGAAAGCAATAAATTGATTGATGATTGATCAGTTGGATATTTGCCCAGTTAGTTATATTATTGTCTGGAGGCCCTAATAATTGTTAGAATGTAATACAAAATGAGCTGATTATCAGAGGGAATTTCTAAGTCTTAACATCCTAATTTATAAAAATTTTCAAAAAGGAGAAAATTAATCCCAGAAATCTTAAAAAAAAGATTCTTATTGATCTTCCTAGGTTCACAATATTCATGTGTCCAAATATTTGGTGGAACTCTATGACAATGCAAGGCTGTTTATATATCCCAATTGTATGAACCAAGTTAAAAAAAAAATTGACTAGCCATGATTGATTCCCCGTGACTGCCATGGGCAGAAAAATCACTAATTACAAAATCCTAAATCAAAGAATCTTATTGATTACTTCACAGTTTTCTAGGAAAGGGAAAAAAAGATGAATGGATATTCACTGCCCCTTGTGACTGTATAATCCACCATATACTCCACATTACAACTTAAAACACTGGAATCAAAGGGGAAATAAAAAAACAAAAAATAAAAACACTGAAGTCTCCAGACAATAATATAACCAATTTAAGAAAATTTTAGGTGTACTATTATAAATGTATTAAACCATATTCATCTGTAATTTATGTTAGGAGAGGAATCATGGTACCCTGCCATAGTCTAGTTTTGCTATCCTTTTTATAACTGTACCATTAAATCTTTTTGAGACAGAAAAACATACTCCTAAGATTTTACGAATATTTCCACAATATTTTTATGAAGTACTAGGTCCTGGATGTCACAGCTAACTCTGGATCATTAATCCATAAACAAATACCTATCAATAAATTAATTTCTCAGGCAATTAATACCAAGAATAATATTGATGCTTAGTTCTTGTGTAATCCCTAGAGAAAACAGGATGGAATCCATAGAAACAGCTCATTGCCAAAGTAACAACAAAAGAGAATTAAAAAAGCAATCAAATTTTATTTTCAATATGAACCACAGAGCTTGCTAAGGAAATTTCAACTTCCAAAATTTTTTTAAATGAAGTTGCTCCAATTTTTATATCCAAATATGTACAGCTGTTAGCTCTTGGCAAAAGGATTGATAAATGAGAATGTGTGTCAGAATTTTAGGAGGAAAAAAATATATCCATAACATTAAGTAAAATGAATTATCAGCTGTCAGTTGAAAAAAATCATTTCAATAGAGTACTCAAAAAGTCCTGTGAAATCAAGGCAATTATATGCCACTGGCCTCTATTTGTGAGATAATTATCATAACTAATCAAATAAAATAAGCATAACATGAAAAGTGCTTAATAGCTTGATGTCATCCAAAGGACTGGCAAATTGAACACTGCCTTGAATTGCTTATCTGGATAAGGGATGACTATTACCAGATTAAGAATTCCACAAAAAATAAGTATTGTTTTTTACTTATATGTTTTTTTGTTTTTGTTTTATTCTGACATGTTGTGTTATTAAGGAAATATTTATAGCACTATCCTCCAATTGTCCAAACAAAATCTGGGACCCCCTCTAAAATCCAACCAGAAAAGACCATTACTATAATTTGTATTATTTAGCACAACCCATTTATAAGCTATTTGAGAACATGTGTGACTTTAGCAAGTTATCAGATGGTTGGAGAAAGCACATGTAGTATTTTTTAAGAAGTAATAAAATGTAGCAGTAGTTAAGGGTTACACTTTAGCTATCAATTTTTGCTTCTGAAAAAAATATTTTGAAAATTTTTAAATAGCTCACGTTCCTTAGCAGCTAAAAAAGCTACTAAAATGCAAACTCCATGAGCATAGAGATCATTAGCTGTTTTTTTCACTAACACCAAGAACAGTGCCTGTTACTTGATAGGTTCTTGATAAACAAATCATGCCAAAATATTTAAAAATTTTTGAACAAATTCTGACCTTATTGATTTTATGAAATAATAGCTTTGATTTAAGATTTTCAATGATTTGTTACACTGTTTTGTTACTTTAACAAGTATAATATAGAATATCACTTTACTCATATATAGAAATTAATGTTTTCACAAAAACCATCATATCTCAAACATTCTCCATTTCAATATTTAAAAGTTATGTAAAAAAAAGTAGAGAATGTGTTATGTTCTTTCAATAAATGAAACTTTCTTCCTAAAGGGTAAAATGCCTTGCCCCAAATCATTCAATTATTTAATGAAATGTTTAAGCTATGATTTATTTATCATAATTTCTCACCTAATCATTCTTTAATTATATGGAAATTCATTTTTATTCCTAGCCTTAAAAGCATATATGTCAGATATACTTGAATAAGGGGCTTAATCCTAAAACCCCAAGAAGATGGGTCTTGAGTTGCAAAAGGGAAAATGACCTAAAAGATTAACCATTTCAAGTCAGTCTTTCAAGTTGCTGAAATGAGGAACAGGAACTACTGTCCAGGTAAGACAGGCCAATATTGTGACTGATGGATTTCCAATATAAGAGTCAACACAAAGCTCAGAGATCTTCTACTCCAAATGTTTCATTTTACAGTTAAGAAAAACTGAAGTGTGACGAGGGTAAATTAATTGCCTAATATCATATAACCAAGAGACAGGGAAACTAGATTAGAATTCCAGATTTCTAACTCTTCCAAATTCCATTATTACTTCATCCATACAAAGAAACATAGAAATGGAATAATGTACTTTTTATTATCTTCAATTTGGAAAGAAAAAAAAAAGATACTGAAGCTTGAGGGAATCAACTACTACCAGAATGCCAGATTTTGAACAGACACTAGATTACACAAACAACTGAAACAGTGAGATCTGCCCAGGCTTACACAAAGTTGCTCAATGCGACTGACAGTATCAGCTCTGTATAATATTTCTATATTTCATCATCTATATGCGCCTCCATGTGCCCCCCACCTCTCATATCCTTGCCTTACTTCTTTTATTCTCTTACAAGGTAATATTTCATGTGCTGTGAGAAGTACACTTCTGCTATAACAACAGGACCCCAGCTCAGCACAAGCATACCAGCCCAATTTTCTGCTATAGACTTGGAATCTGACAACTGGTTGGTTTCACAGGCTGCCAGAGAAAGGATATTGAAGCCATGTGTCAAGTCATCTCCTCCAGAAACAGCTCAAGCATAAGCACTGCTGTTAGCAGGAAGACTGGCTCAGAAACATCGAATCAGCAGTATCATGTGCAACCATAAACCAAGGCAATGCACTATGTTTAAGAATAACCTACTTGTGTAAGCAGTTGTTTAAAATGAGTAATCAGTACTTCTAACAGACTTCACAGGAATTATATCACAGGAATACCCACTAAAATTAATAAAATAAGTCCAAGTAATTTCATTTGTGTCATCCCTTGATGATTTCAATGCCCAGAGACCACTGACACAAATGAGATCTGGGTGCATTATCTTCTTGCCTTCTGAGAGCTTCTCAGGCATTTGTCATTATTACATGAATGTAGACCACACACAGTGTTAGTTCTTCCTAGCACCAACCCAGAAATGCCCAAAGGAATAACTTCAGTATTGTCACTGAGAACTGGACTCAAAATACTTCACCCAAAATAGATGTCTATTCCAAAAAGTAGAATGCTTTTTGGGTGGTTGGAAGGTTGTGGTTCCCCATAACCTCAAGAAACTTTCTATTTTAAGAATCATTATGGTTGGATTTAAGTGCATTTTTATTTTATTTGGGACTGAATACATTTATGGAGAATGTACTTGGTCTATGTCAATCATGTAAAATGGTTGAATTTTGCTTTAGAGACTTTACATCAAGTTGCAAGGTACAGTGATCTACATCTTAGGTTAGTTTCACTTTTCAAAGTTATTTTTCAAATGGTCAGAATATAACCTAAAAGCTGTTTTGCAAAGCATTTTTGCCTTTTAAACCTATGTTTCTAGTTCCTTTAAACACAAGTCATCAAATGTTATTTAAAGAACAATCTATCTACACTAATAAAAGGGAAACATGCAAATTGACCATCCCTCTGCTATGCCTACTAGCCAATCAGGGCAAGTATGCAAATTAACCCAACAAAGATGGCGGCAGCTATGGAGCTGTTGGTTTGGGTTGCCCCTAGCAATGGAGGAAGCCAAGTTTCCTGCCCACCCTGGCCACCGCTGAAGGAGTGGCTGGGGGCCTGGGTGTCCAGGGGGCATGGCCAGCCTGAAAACAGCCCTCAGCCCTTCACCCAAGCTGGCCAGGCACCCCAGTGGGACCCCCCACCCTGAAGTGGTTCTGGCCAGCCTGAAAACGGCCCTCAGCCCCTTACCCAGGCTGGCCACACCCCCATGGAGTAAGAGTCCCTGCTGGAGGTCCTGGCCAACCTGAAAACAGCCATCATCCCCTCACCCAGGCTGGCCAGGCACTCAAGCGGGGACCCCCCACCCTGAAAGGGGTATGGCCAGCCTGAAAACAGCCCTCAGCCCCTCACCCAGGCTGGCCATGTCCCATGGGGTGGTGGTCCCCACTGGGGGGCATGGCCAGCCTGCAAACAGCCATCAGCCCCTCACCCAGGCTGGCCAGGCACCCCAGCAGGAACCCCCACTCTAAAAGGGGTGTGGCCAGCTTGAAAACAGCCCTCAGCCCCTCACCCAGGCTGGCCATTCCCCCCCCAAGTGGGACCCTTGCCCCATGGGGGCATGGCCGGCCTGCGCACCACCACAGGCCCCTTGCCCAAGCCACCCCACGCCCCAAGGGAACCCCCACTCCTGGTCTGGGACACCCTTCAGGGCAAACCAGCCGGCCCCCACCCGTGCACCAGGCCTCTATACTAATAAAAGGGTAATATGCTAATTAGACTGGGAGACCTTCCAGACATTCTTCTGGACAAAGCCATGGTGGCGGGGCTGAGGTAGAGGCGGTTAGAGGCCAAGAGGGGAGGGCAGTTGTGGGTGGTCAGACCAGAATGGGATGGCAGTTGTGGGTGATCAGGCCAGCGGGGGTGGCAGTTGGGGGGCAGTTGGGGGTGAGAAAGCCAGTGAGGAGGGAAGGTGGGGGCAAGCAGGCCAGCGGGGGGGGGGCAGTTGGGGGCAAGCAGGCCAGCAGGGGGGGCAGTTGGGGATAAGTACACTGGCATGGGGGGGCAGTTGGAGGTGATCAGGCCAGCGGCAGGGGGAAGTTGGGGGCGAGCAGGCCAGCAGGCAGAGTCGTTAGGGGCAATCAGGCAGGCAGGCAGGTAAGCGGTTAGGAGCCAGCAATCCTGGATTGAGAGGGATATCCTACTGCCAGTTTAGGCCCGATCCCTATAAACTGGCAGTAGGACATCCTTCCAGGGGTCCCAGATTGGAGAGGGTGCAGGCCAGGCTGAGGGACCCCCCCTCCCCCCCGAGTGCACAAATTTTTGTGCACCGGGCCTGTAGTCTATATATAAAAGCCTAAGTGACCAAACAACCAAACGACCAAAAGACTGGTCGACAGGTTGTTATGACATGCACTGACCACCAGGGGGCAGACACTCAATGCAGGAACTGCCCACTCGTGCCCACAACGGGAGCACCGCTCAGCTGACCGACAGGTGACTGACGCCGGACTCATAGCTGGCAAGCTCAGCTGCGGTAGTGCAAGCCTCTGTTTCCACAGCAGCGTTACCAAACAGTGGCAGCAGGTGCAGTAGAGCCCGGGTGAGCAGGAGCGGTGTGGCACCCAGGTAGGGCTCGGGCTACTCCCTAGCCACCTGCCACTTCATGCACTACTACATCCCTCGGGGGATGTCGTACTGCCGGTTTCGGGGATTGGGCCGAAACCAGCAGTCCGACATCCCCTGAGGAGTCCCGGATTGTGAGAGGGCGCAGGCCAGGGTGAGGGACCCCACTGGTGCACGAATCCATTCATTGGGCCTTTAGTTTTATATAAAATAATCTTTCAAGCATTTTAGGGACAGTTTTAAAATATAATTTTAAAAGTTGGAGGTCATCTTTGACAAGATTAGATGATCTCAAACTCAGATCAACCCTCCAAATGCAAAAAATTATAGGTGGGTTTCTAGTTTTAAAGAACTAAATTCTTTCCTACTAGTCTATTTTCAATAAGCAAATGTTTGTAATATTTTCCCTCCACTACCAAAGTTGAGATTTAAAGGCATGCATTATGATTCCATTTTATTTACATAATTTTTTATTAAATAGCATATTTTTGGATTCCAAAATACATTATATTTGTAGTAAACTGGAAAATAAAAGTAGGTGCCATATATGAGTGAAATTATGGCTCTTGACATTTTCTGTCTTATTTTACTTAGAATGATATTCTGAAAGCAACAAATGAATAAAAACTCATAAACACAGATAATAGTATGGTGGTTACCAGAGGGAAAGGAGGCTGGAGAGTGGGGAGGAGGAGGTAGTAAAGGGTAATGGGAGGGAGTTAAATATATGGTGATGGAAGGAAATTTGACTTTGGGTGATGAACACACAATGCAATATACAGATAATGTGTTACAGAATTTTACACTTAAAACCTATATCACCCCAACAAAGTTAATTTTAAAATGTAAAAAAATATGAATAAGGATTAACAGGCAGAAATATTAAATATTTTATTTTTCTAATTACACATGTGTTTTCATTCTTTTACACACACACACACACACACACACACACACGCACACACATATACACATGTAGGTGGAAGAAAATAAGACCCACTTGTAATTTTGCCACACAGATAACCACTATTAACATTTTGTTTCATACACTTCCAGTTTTTCTATGAATATTTATGCTTGTATTTTTTAAATTTAGCTCTTATCCTATATAATAAAACAGTAATATGTAAATTGACCATCAGTCCAACACATAAGATGGCTGCCCCGATGTGGACACAAGATGGCCAGCAGGGGAGAGCAGTTGTGGGCAATCAGGCCAGCAGGGGAGGGCAGTTGGGAGGGACCAGGCCTGAAAGAGAGGGCAGTTAGGGGTGACCAGGCTGGCAGGAAAGGACAGTTGGGGGGGACCCAGGCCTACAAGGGAGGACAGTTGGGGGGACCAGGCCTGCAGGGGAGGGCAGTTGGGGGGAACCAGGCCTGCAGGTGAGGCCAGTTGAGGGGGACCAGGCCAGCAGGGGAGGGCAGTTAGGGGCGACCGGGCTGGCAGGGGAGTGGTTAGTGGGTGATCAGGCTGGCAGGCAGAGTGGTTAGGGGCAATCAGGCAGGTGAGCAGTTGGGAGCCAGCAGTCCTGGAGTGTGAGAGGGATCCCAGATTGGAGAGGGTGCAGGCTGGGCTGAGAGACACAACCCCACCCCCACCCCCCCCCGCACAAATTTCGTGCACCGGGCCTCTAGTATTATAATAAATTCGTGAATGTGTCAGGTTCCTAGGCCTGGCCCATGATCAGAGCTGATTGGGGCCTTCCAGCTGCCGGCTGGGGCCTCCCTTCCCCAGCTGCCGGCTGCTGGCAGGTGCCTTCCTTCATTCCGTGCCGCTCCCTGGTGGTCAGTACATATCATAGTGAGCAATAGAACTCCTGGCCTTCCAGTCAAACTCCTGTGGTGACACTTTGCATTTTAGTCTTTTATATAGAGAGATTTTTCAGTATCTTAAATTCTGGAGTGTTCCCTCTTATAAAACAACAGTGTAGTAAAGAGACTCAAGTAGTACTTGGTTCTTCAATTTTATAGATATTCAATTTTTACACTATCTTGTTTATTACTCAATCAAGTTTATATTCTACTTAAAATATCATTTCCCCAAACACTATTAATTATCTCACTTATTCCTCATCTTACTGGAAATTTTCTAAAATATTTTTCATAATCCCTTTTCTAGCCTTTCTGAAATTTTGTACATTTTTGCTCCCATTCCCTTTATAAAATACCTTCTTTCATTTAATGCCTATTGCCATTTTCCTTTGATCTGTTCTGACCACACTTATCAACCTCTGTTGCTAGTTTCTCCCCCACTATTGCCCTGTAAGTCTTAGTACTCTCAGGGCAGTATCCTGGCCTCTCTTTTAAATATTTTACTTCTTTTAATGATCCCACCCAATCCCATGCCTTAGAGGGGTCATTAAAATCATATATATATATATATATATATATATATATATATATATATATATTCATGTATTATTTTGTTTAAATATTTTGGGCATAATATTTTATAATCAATTTTCTGATGTATTCATTATAAATACTTTCCTAAGTCACTTACTATTCTACAATATGTTAATGTCTAGATAAAATCCTAATATATGGGAATTATAATGTATTCAATCTGCTGCTAATGAACATTTGGACATTTTCAACATTTATCTTCAACAATGATGCTATGAACATCTTTCTATAAACATCTTTGTATATGTTCTGATTGTGTTCTTATTTTATTTTTTAAATGAAAATTCTAGGTTTATGGGTATAAGTATTTTTAATCTGCTTTATTTATTTTGCCAAAATGTGCTCCAGAAAGTTTATATAAATATATTAAATTATGAATTCCTTTTCCCTAGCCCTTAGATATATTAGTCATTAACATTGTGTTTAATTGTCAGGTTTTGTTGTGGGGAGGGTGGGAAGAGGGATGAAGAATAGATAGTTAGACTATTCTTTCCATGAGTCACGATGGCAGCTCTTCTGGTGAGCCTTTGATTCTAGCCACACAGGCCAGCTGGGACCTAATATCATGATGTCTCCTTTTTCTTAGCAGTGGTTACATTCCTTACAAAGCTCCAAGAAGTGTTTTAATGTTTTTTGAAATAAAAATCCTGGTTGTCAAAACTCAGACACTTCCCAGGAAGTGAACCAGAGAGAGGCATGTAGACCAGGACTTTAGACCTATCTCTGCTTTAGCTTGATGCAATAGGTAGGATTGCCAGATTGAGCAAATGCAAACTTGAATTTCACTAAAATAGTAAATAATGTTTAGTATAAATATGTGCGAAATATTTCATGGGACATACTTATACTAAAAGTTTCTATTGTTTATCTGAAATTTGACTTAAGCTAGGTATCCTGTATTTTATCTGACAATACTAATTGTGGATAACAGGGAGAGAGGTAGGTGGTGGTACCTCAGTCAAGGATTCAAGGTACCTTACTATGTCTCCTCTATCACATCTAATACTTAGCCTGTTTCACAAATCAAGGTGACTATTTTTGCAGCTGTCTAGGTTCTGAGGGTCCAGATTCTTGGAAAAGAAAACTCTAGGAAGCTGTACTTCATGATATACAGATAAAGATTTGACCATGATCTAAGAGTTATAGAGAATATAGATCACTTTATCTGGTTAATGTGGAATGGGCAGTAATTAGACTTCATTTTAAAACCAGGGTATGCTCACACCACAAAAAAGAGTTTTAATATACAGATTTAAAAATATTTCACAATATGAAGTTAACCAAGAAATACCTCTATTATGTATCTATATAATATATACATACAGATAGAATAAATATATTGCTATGTATTTTGCAAAAAACACAAATATATACACATTGAAAAAATGAAAAAAAGAGCAAGAATGTTAATTCTGATTATTTCTTGGTGGTGGAGTCATGGCTGAAATTTTTTTAGATATCTGGCATTTTTGAAATTTTCTATGTGCTCTCAAAAGGTAGATTTCTAATATTGCTCAATGTAGAATGTTATTTAAATGTACAGCATAAGTTTTTAAAAATTCCAGTTCCCCAAGTACTCTCAAACACCCAACTTATCTCCCAAAGTCTTTTTCTCATCAAATCTGACTGTATTAGTCAAAAAACTTTTAGTTCAATTCTTAAGTAACCAATGCAAAGTAACTTACAATTTTAAAAAGAAAAAGAAAATATATTGGTTTATATAACAAAAAAGTTCAAGGGTGATTTTGACTACAAGCAAAGCTATACAGTCAAGTTGAGGTTTTTTGAATTCCTTTAATAAGTTGTTGGTCTCACACACTTTCGTTCTCTGGAGTTTTTTATGTGTTATCTATTGTAGCTCATTAGACTGGATGCCACACCTTATATGCACAACTCTAAGAGGCACCATAGACCATAACGTGAACTTGACTGTCTGAAATTGTGAACCTAGACAGGACTCTAGAAAGATGCCAAAGCTATTGCATGTGACCTGAAAATTATTTTAATTTAAAGAAATCCTGCAGCACTTTATATTAATATCATCAGCTAGATTTATAACTCTTAGAAATGATAAAAAACGCTTATGATTAAATTGTGTCTGTGTGTTAACCTTCAGTTAGAGCTTCTAAGGTCATTCTAAGGACAACCATACAGAAAATCTAAAGTCCAGGAGAAGTCAATTTTCAGACACAACTTGATCCATTACAATCAGAACTGTCTCTTTCCATTTCTCAATTCTGGTTTGTTTTTCTAACATTTTCCCTCTCCCCTTTCCCCTCTCCCCTCTCCCCTCTCCCCTCTCCCCTCTCCCCTCTCCCCTCTCCCCTCTCCCCTCTCCTCTTTTCCTCTTCCCTTCCCTTCTCCCCTCTCTTTCTAAGGTACTCTCTTCTTCAGGAATGTCAGAAAAGGTAGACCAGCAGAGCAGCTCTGCGGTAAAAGTAATTCTGAGTTAGAATGTCATTCCCATAACTAATTAGCTGTGAGATTTGGGCAAGATATTTAACCTTGAGTTCCTTATTCATAAATGAGGATAATAAGAGTCCTTTGGTTACATTTTGTGAGAATTAACAAGGTTTACATAAAGTAATTTTTAGCACAATGGCTGAATATGAATATAAGTTCACCACAGAACAAAGAATCTTGTATTCTCTCTTTATCTTTTATAGTGTCCCACTATTCTACTGGTTTCGTTCTTCTCTTTCTCATAGATATCCCCGAGCTTCTTTGATTCCTCTCAATTTTCTTTCCACCATGTTTATCCTTTTGGCTAACATAACAGCCTCCCTGAGACTTTACAGGCAACCCAGAACTTGCAAACTTTTATATTCAGAAAATATCAATGCTATATTTTTTAAAGAACACAAATACCTTTTTTAGAAAACATCTTTAAAATTCTCTCCATAAATAGACATTTAATTGAAAAACAACAGAAGAAAGTAACAGCAAACATTTTAGTAGTGTTTATTTCATTTACTATAGGAGGGTTTTCTTTAATAACTAGGTTTTGTTGACTTAAACAACTACTGGGTAGCTTTAGCTTTATTTAACATGAAATCACTACTCTCTCTCAGCTACTACAGTATATTATCTCTCTCTTCCCAGTAGAATATAAAAAGTCTAAATAGAAGTCAGGTACCATGTTTTTTACTCATCTTTGTATTTTCCCCAAGACCTAGCACAGGGCCCTGTATATAACAGTATGCACGTAATTTCCTGTAAAAAATTCAATAAAATATGCAATATGCTTATCAAATTCAAAAATGACTTGAAGCCAACAGGACCACTCATTTTGATTAGTGGACTGAAAAAAAGATCCAGAGCAGTCTTAGGATGTTATAGAATGATAAGAAAATCCAACGAACAAGATATAATAGAATAAAGTGTTATCCTTAAGGAATATTGAGAAAGTATGTGGTAGTGTGTCCAGAAATCAAAATTAGAACCAACTCTGAAAATTTTTACTCACTACAAGAAAA
This sequence comes from Myotis daubentonii, assembly GCF_963259705.1. Lineage (NCBI taxonomy): Eukaryota > Metazoa > Chordata > Mammalia > Chiroptera > Vespertilionidae > Myotis > Myotis daubentonii. The sequence continues at coordinate 59,238,716 of NC_081845.1, forward strand.
AATATCCTAATAAATTTTTGTAGATTGTCCAAAACAACTTATTCTACCTTGTTAACAACTTCTTAATGCCAAGAACATTTCCTCAAACTCTTTCTACCCCTGTTCCCACCCCATAATTTCTGAACTTATTCTAAAGTTCAGAATCACTGGTCTTAGGTGCAACATTATATTCTGAGTGGTTTTCTACCATAGGTGAGCTTTTCCATTGAAAATAGAAGATTATTTTAATAATATATTTGCATAGCATAGTGTAGATTACAGAGTTGTTTTACAAATGTCATTTCATCTTATCTTTGCAGCAATCATTTGAAATATTCATTGGAGACATTATTATCCTCGTTTTTATGAGAAGTCTGAAATTCAGAGAGAATGGTATTTGCCCAAGGGCATAAGAGACAGCAAAAGTTAAAACCAAAAGTGACAATAAAAATAAAGTTGATATTAGATTCTAAATATGGGTGTTTCTTAATAACAAGCAAGTGAAAATATATGCTCTCATGTGGAAATACAGAAGGAATTCATTAACAAAAGCATAACGTTGCCGAAGAAAATATCATACTTTACCTAGCTCTGAAAATGACCTTGAGTGAATTCTTTATCTTTTAAATGCCCCTTCTTATTTTCCTGTCTCTAAATCTTAACTACTATATAACTAATAAAATCTATCAGTTACATACTAGATATCAGCCAATAAAAGAGACAATAGTCCAGCCAGTGTTGCTCAGCAATTGACTGTCAACCTCTGAACCAGGAGGTCACGGTTTGATTCCTGGTCAGGGCACATGCCTAGGATGCAGGCTCAATCCCCAGTGTGAAGCATGTAGGAGGAAACAGATCAATGATTCTCTTTCATCACTGATGTTTTTATCTCTCTATCCATCTCCCTTCCTCTCTGAAATCAATAAAAATACATTTTAAAAATTTAATAACCCCAAAAATGCCACTTGAATATTCATATTTTCAGAGTTTTTCATTATATATTGTGTATATATCTTATATATATTATATATACTTGTAGACAAATCAACCCTATAAATAACTACATTAAACTCATTAAAATGAAAGGATATTTTTCTATAGTAATACTGATCTGGCAACACACAAATAGCTACAGTTGAATTTTAGAGAATTTCAGTATATAATTTGAGGGCATGGTTTGGCTCACATTACTGGGTTGTCCTACCAAAAGCGTGACCAGACCATAGGAACTGAGAAACACATTTATCAAAAGTGAAATGTTCAATGACTCCTTGTACTCTGTACCAAACACACTGTGTACCTACCATGATTATGAGGTTATGACTGAATATTTTAGTCTCCTGGTTTTGAACATAAACGAAGGTCTTCATTTATATGCCAGATTATATTTTTCAGATGATGCGTGAGATTCCCAAGGCAGGTAAATTGAGAATATACAGAAACCCATGTAAATACCAGATAAATAGCAATAAAAATTCCATCCATTTTTTGAAGAAAGTCATTTTATAGAAACTAAAGGAAAGTTAAAAAGTTGTTAAGTAACAGACTAGAGAAGTGTCGATCATAATTATATAAATCTTTATTTATTACTTAATGTATTTTTTTCCAATGACTCAAAATATTGAATCCAACCAGGTTAAATGGGGCTTTACTGTCAGGTGCCACGTGTGAAGAAACTGCTTTTGCATCATCAACAAAAATGTCATTGTAGCTCATATCATTCAGCATGGCATGAATCTTATATTTGTGTAATGATTTCTTTAAATCTTATGTTCTCACTCCCCACCAGCTCCTACGAGGACAGGGACCATGTTTTTGATTCACATATCATTGCATCATAGAACCTAGCAGAGGTGTTAGATGGATAAACGACCACAGGGACAGAAGTGTGGCTGAAGGCAAGTCTTCTATACACTGAATACAATAATGACATATCTAAGATGGCCCATTTGTCTTTGGAAGAAGTGATGTCCAGCCCCACAGGGGAAAAAAATGTATAGATGCTTGCAATGTCATAGCACTTTAGCATTCCTAGCCAAAATTTTCTAACCTCCTGGTTTTCTTTGCTACATATAATGGCTACCCCTAAATATCTGTAATTGGGTGAAAGGTGAGGTTTTAGACACTGAAAACTACAGCAATGCTCATAGAAGAAGAAGAATTTGGGACCTCATGGGAATAAAAAAAACATGAATGGGTCAACAGAGTCCTGTGGCTAAAGAAGACCAGGGTGGAGTTTTATAAAAGAACTGGAGCTCTGTGTATGAATTTAAAAAAGCTCAGTATAAACTGTACCTAACACTGACAGAAGTGGCCTCTGGTCTACACCACTCTCTCATAAAGCACATGGTACAATGAAGGAAAACTTCTAACGTCCATAGACCTCAGCCCAAAAACAACTGCAAGAGAACATGTTGTATTCTTTATAGAAAGAGAAAGCCTGTCCTCTTAACCTATGCTGCTCCTTCACAATTTTGAAAACTTAGTTTTGTAGACAATGTGTCCTCTTATGGTGGACAGTTCTACTTCTTCTAAATTCAAAAACAGTATATTTTTTTTAAATAACAAGTTCATATATAGGGGCACACAGTGGGAGTTGCCCATGCTCATTCTTACATTTTCTCCAACCCTATACTTTTCTTTTCATTCCCTGACTTTTCCCTTTAGATGAATCCCTACTGTGTCAGAATCACAGCAGGTTCAAGAGATCTGGACTGCAAATGTCTAAGCAGACATTCCTTAATTGAGCTTCACAACCTGTTTTCTTTACCCTTATATAACACTTTTCAATTTCCTTCTATTTTTTGCATTTTCTACTACTTCAGTAATACAAGTGTTATATTTAATAAGAAAAATCAAATTAAAATACAATAATAATGTCTCTGCTTAATGTGAAAGTATCTGACCAGGCTTAGTGCCCTTATTAGCCATCCCTTTGCTAAGGATTCCACTGCAAATGTTCTTCAAAATCCTCTTTGTCTTATATCTTATATGCCATGACCAAAATTTCAACTCCATCAATTTTTCTCATCTACCTTGATGGTAAACCACCCCTATGAATTTAGTTCTTGCTCTAGAATTAATGTTTTGAACTTATTTCCTACTGTTGAACTCCCCACCCCAGTCCCTTAAAAGAACTCAGATCTTGTTTTTGTTTTGCTCATGTCTGTAGCCATATCCCTTCCAACCCAAATTTCAGGAATACCTGGATGGGTCATAGGACTAGAATCAAGACAGTTAAGTTAGGTTTTACTAGATGTTGGAAACTCGTGGTGCATTATGACAGGCACATCCTGTGCAGGGTGTCTAGAAGGGGTCCTGAATTTAAGGGAACTTCTATGAGTTTAAGGTCTGAAAGTTAACATCAACTTACTAATAAAAGAACAAAAAAATTAAAAATCAATTTTAAGGTTGTAACTGGGTTAAACCCTAGAACAGTGATGGCGAACCTATGAAACGCATGTCAGAGGTGACACGCGTACTCATTTTTTTTGGTTGATTTTTCTTTGTTAAATGGCATTTAAATATATAAAATAAATATCAAAAATATAAGTCTTTGTTTTACTATGGTTGCAAGTATCAAAAAATTTCTATATGTGACATGGCACCAGAGTTAAGTTAGGGTTTTTCAAAATGCTGACACGCTGAGCTCGAAAGGTTCGCCATCACTGCCTTAGAACATGCTCAGAGGGCTTTTGAAATCATGTTTTACACATTGATATTTTAAAACTTCAAATTTTGTGTAGATAAAAAAAACCCACACAGTCTGAATTGATTATCTTCTATTAATATACTAGAGGCCTGGTGCACAGATTTGTGCATAGGGGGTTCCCTCAGCCTGGCCTGTGCCCTCTCGCAATCCGGGCCCCCTTGGGGGATGTCCGACTGCTGGTTTAGGCCCAATACCCGAAGGTGGAGATCGGGCCTAAACTGGCAGTCGGACATCCCCCAAGGGATGTAGCAGGGCGCCAAGCAGCAGGTGGCCAGGGAAGAGCCCAAGCCGGGGCCAGATGCTGTGCCACTCACGCTCATCCCGGCCTGCTGCACCTGCCACCGCTTCTCGCTTGGCAGCACTGGTACAGAGTCTGGAGAGGGTCCCGCTGCCTTAGCTGCGCTCAGCAGCATTGAGCCCAGCTTCTGGCTGAGCGGTGCTCCCCCTGTGGGAGTGCACTGACCATGAGGGGGCAGCTCCTGCATTGAGTGTCTGCCCCTTGGTGGTCCGTGCACATCATAGTGACTGGTCGACTGGTTGCTCCGGTCGTTTGGTTGTAACGGTCACTTAGGCTTTTATATATATAGACTAGAGGCCTGGTGCACAAATTTGTGCATGGGTGGGGTCCCTCAGGTGGCCTACAGAGATCGGGCCCCAGTCATGCCCCCAGCCTTGCAGCCCCGCAACTCCGCCTGGCACCAAACCTTGGCCTGGCGCCACCCCCTCACCTGTTCCACCATCCCACCTGCAGGACAATTGATTGGGGCTGGGTCCCTACCCAGCTCCCTCAGCACCTGGGAGGCTGGGTGGCGGCCCTGACCCCCTGCCACCACCATTGGTCGCCATCTGCAGGGCGATTGGTCTGGGCCAGGCCACCTGCCCAGCTCCCTCAATGCTTGGGGGGGGGGGGCGGGGGTCCCATCCCCTGCTGCCGCCGCTGGTTGCTGTCTGTGGGGCAATTGGCAGAGTGATCAGGCCCCTGCTCGCACCTGCCTTGGCCTGGAGCTGCCCACTCACCTGCTCCACCATCCCACTGTGGTCCACTCTTGTTGGGGCCTATCGGGGGTGGCAGCGCCTCCACTGCCACCCACTGCCAGTGCCACATCGCCAACACCCGCCATGTTCCACACCGCCCTCTGGTGGTCAGTGCCCATCATAGCGAGCAGTCAAACTCGCGGTCTCCCAGTAGAACTCCCAGTCGAATGACCGCCTGAGGGGACAATTTGCATATTAGGCTTTTATTATATGTGTTCTAATGACAAGAAATCCAGTTATGGCCTAATGTGCTTCACAGATTCAATCAGGCATAGAGTTTAGAAATGAAGTCAGATAAATGGGAAGTCTCCCTAAGGCTCCCACACTTTCTCCATCTAAACTATTTTTAGTGAATAATCCCTTTTGCAGGGGATATGTATACTCACTAATGTCTGCCTATCAATGACCAACATTAGAACTTTTCCTGACATTCCATTGAGTTTATTATTTACTGAAAGTAAAAATATAAATATGTTGCCTGGAATCAGGACAGCACCAATCCATTAACCAACATTTGTATATTATCAAAGAAGATACATTGGAGAACCTCCTAAGGGCTAGAATCAAGACAGTTAAGTTAGGTTTTACTAGATGTTGGAAATTCATGGTGCATCATGACATGGGTGCTTTGTGGGGGAAAAGCAAACTTAGATTCCTGAGCTATAGAAATAAGGAAAGACAGGAGAGAAGAAGAGAAAATCAGAACAATGGGCCTTACCAGAACAATAAGGCCATTACAGGAAGAAGAGTGAGGACATATAACTATCAAGTGGGATGTGCTTCCCTTTTAGTTGGCAGGGAGATGCATCAGGCTGGAAAGCATCATGAACAACCTGAAAGGAAAGCGTTCCAATTACCTCATTGCATAGGTCAGGATATGTGCACAGCAACCTGAATCAAGTTATAGATGTCGATGTCTGATGGGATCGAACCATCAGCTGATCTTTGAGAGCTAAAGTGATACTCTCCGTAATGACAGTTCTGAGACTTGAATTTCTGACTCAGAAGATTTTCAAGCTAACCGTTGTCTGATGAAGGGCACATCTGTCAGCAAATGCTAACTTGGGTTGCCTTGATCTTGTGGTCTTCCTCAAACAGACACTAAGGAAGCATAATCCCCCTCAGTCCCAAGCTCAACATCTTTCAATATACATTAACCTCAAAACAAAATAAAAAAGAGCCTGTGGGATTTAAAATGGTAGTGGGGGAAGCGGGGGGCGGGGAATGAAGATCTAGGAGATAAGAGGACAAAAACTCTAATCGATATTTTTTTAAAGTCACTGGGTGATCTGACTAGATTGAATCTTTTCATTATTTTACTTGACCATCAAGAATTCTGAAATTTTTCTAAATACATTACCCTTCAACAATTTACAATTGCATGGGTTAGTCATAATCAAACTTATGCAAAGAAAAAGATTAAAGGGAAACCAAAAAGTACTGCTTAATTCAACTGTTTAACTGAATTCTTAGACACTTTGAAATTTTAAATTTAAAAAGCAGGGCTGTATACCTCCATTATTTACTTTAATAAGAAAATTTTACAGATAAAAGAATACCAATAGAAAAGAAATAACGGTATCATTTATTGCTTTATTTCCTCATCTGGGTTGTGAATTATTTGAAAAATAAAACACATACATGCCATGTTAGACTACTGCTAATAATTCTAATAATAATTTTAAATAATGAGTGCTATTAATTTGAATAAGCTTAGTATTTGTATCTATAAAAACATATACTCTCTATGAAAAGGTAGCTACAATAAAGACAAATTTCTGTACATTCTTTCTTCCCTACTCTCATTTTAGTTTATATTCCAGTGGTTTATGATCAGAGTTGGAGTATAAAATCAAGTGGTTAGTATTAATTGCCTGACACTCACTTAAACCCAAACATTCGCTTAAGCTATAAGTGCCAAATTCTTGAAATTATAGTTGAACCAGAAGCAGGGCAAGCAGGGAGAGTCCTGGAGAATACCAAATATGACAAGGAGGGAGACCCAAAGGGACAGAGCAAATCAGAACAAGATACTCAGCAAAGGAATCAGCTGCCTGCCAGACCATTACAGTCATCACAGCACTTCCAGGCCTTGCATCACCTACTGAGATCCTTGCTAACAATTCAAAGCAGAGATAATGTTATCATAAAATCATTTTATCTAAGGATCACCCAAAAAATCTCTTGAGAACTAAAATAGAAACTTTTAACAGAGTTATCCCATCCACCATCACAGAAAAAAAAGAGACTTAACAATAAGGCAAACTGAAATTATCATTTGCAAAATGTGTGACATGGAAGGAACCAAACATGTGCACTAGTGTTGACCCCAATTGATCAGTAGGAAAGGAGAACACGTATCTAGAAAAATTCTGAGTGAAGTGGGGGGGGGGGCAGAAAAACACTTTACACTGTACTTCTCAAATAGCAAGAGCTAAAACAACTTTTTATTTTAATTCAAAATTATTTTCTGTAAGTTTGTTAACTAAACAGAGGTCTGCATCCTTCTTATAAAATACACAGCAGCACATTCTTATACCACAGCCTCTGGAGAGGATGGGCCTGTCAAGTCCCATACTGAATCAATTTGTTCATGATGTTTAGTTATAGATTTCATACCTTTACCCAGAAAAGTAGAACAGTGTTTCCATGTTACAAAATATAATTTAGAGTCTGGTATATGCTCTATTCTACTCATGCTGAAAGAGAAAATGTCAGATACTCCTAAAACATGTTATTTGCCAGATTATATTTCCTTCCTTATTTAAGGAAACTCAATCACCTAGGACAGAAATGTGAAAGTCCTCCAATTTCCTTGCTTCTCTCTCATAATTCATTTCACATAGATCATACAGTATTGCCTATTTCCCTCCTTAGCATCTCTAAAATCTCTCCTCTCTTCTGCATCCTCACTGCTCAGGATGACATTGGTTTCTCCTTTGGACCCTTGGAGAGCCTCCTACGCCTTCATCCTGCCTCCTTTCTTTCCCCATCCCTCTTAGCCTTTACATTCTAGCCAGCAGAATAGCTCTAGATGTTCTGGGTGCACTACACTGACTTTATGACCTGGAACTGCCTGACTCAATTTTCATTGCAGTCTCCCCACCCTGTGTACATTGCATGCTATCTACTAAAATATCTACCATTCATTGAACACACCCAATTCTCTCACACTTTGTTATTCTCTCTACTTGTAACACCTTGGCCTCCATTATTCATCTTTACCTTCCAACCCTTGCTTATCCTTCAAGACTGCAGCATCTCACCTCTATAAAATCTTTTATGTCCTTTTTTTTTCTGAATTCACTCCCCCATGTTCTCCCATACATTTATATGCCTTTATTTACCATAGAATTTAAAACCCTTTCCACTGAGAGCTCATGTATTCCCATGGCTCAATGAATGCAGCTCTGAGTAGACACTCAATAAGCGTTTGCAAACCTGAACTGAATAAACCAAGTTGAATACTTATCAAAACTGTTCTTAGGTAACATCTAATGGGGGGGGGGGGGACACACAAAAAAAGATAGAAAAAAATTAAAAGAAAGAACTCATGGACATGGACAACAGTGTGGTGATTGCAGGGGAAACGGGGAGTGGAGTGGAAGAGAGCATAGAGGGGACAAATGGTGATGGGAAAGAAAATAAATAAAGTCTTAAATTAACTAATTAATAGGATACAAACACTGCAAGCAAATGAAAGTTCATTTTTTGATATTCTGATACCCAGGAACTAATTAACATAAACTATATACAATACCCACCTAGACAAAATATCCATACAATGCAAATATAATAAATAAGGTCCTTTGAATGTAAACACGTCTAATTTGATTGTTATTCTGAAATTGGTATTGTTCCTAGTAACATGTAACCTGAATCTTAGACCCAAATCATGCAGGGTGCCTGAAATAATAATAACATGGTGCCTGAAAGCCCAGACCATTTTCTTCAGCCTAGGAGAGCCTGGGGTGGAAGAGCCCAAAAAGAACTCAAACTCATGTCCCAAATTTTAAACCCAGGTGCACTATCCCATAGCAAAGCTCTGGTCTACTCCCTCGCTCTAGCTAATCCTTTTATCCAAGGTTTCCTGAAGTCTTTGAGACTATCCATTCATCCACTAAGTGCTTTCTGATAATTTTTTAAATACTATCAAAAGCAATGCTTTCCAGACTTGTTCCATTATAAATAAGTGGTAGAACAGATTTCTTTTTTTCTCATCAATTTGGTGCTTGAGGTCCTGAATGTCTTTTTAGTACTTTTTCTTTATATACTGGATAGAAATTACACACTTGGAGACATTGCAAAGTTTTAAAATGCTAAAGATCTCAACCATTTTGCTACTTGTCATTTTTTTCTGTTTCCCTTTTTCACTCAAATCCCTTGAGGTCCTGCTCTTCTTTGTTCCCGTATACAAAACTCATTGAAAGAGCCTCTCATTTGTGTACACTACGGTATGAAAATACTCTAGAGGTTATTTGCAGCCTAAATAGCTACAAAACATTTTTTTTAATCTTGTGTAATTCACATTTTGTGAAACTCTTAACTAAATAACACCTGTGAGCATTCAGTTATTTATTAATTTAATAAATATTGTTAAAGCCAGTGTTTTTTTTTTCCTTTGATGTCCATTAATTCTCTGAGAATTTATTGACTCTGCCCAGAAAGCATGCCCATAAACACAGAAATCTTACAACTAATATCAAGTGCTTTGAGGACCCTCTGGAGCTTAACCACACTGTACTGCTATTCAAAGTTTTGACATTCATGATCCACTTAGGAGGTTTTTATTCTCAAGCAGAAAAATACATAACAATTTTGAAAAATTAAAATAACATCCAATTTGAAGTTACTGTTAATAACTCTTTCTTGTCCATAAGACAGCAGCAAAGCATTTGGTGTCTCTGTTCAGATAATTTGCACCGTTGTATAGACATGAACCCAGGAGTAATAGAACAAGGGCTTAGTAAAAAGAATTTTCAAAATTCCATTAGTTCATAAATGGTTGACTAATTTCTTTTTTTCTTTTAAACTTTTTTATTTGTTTAAATATATATTTTATTGGTGATAGTATTACAGATATCTCCCATTTTCTAATTCTTTTTCAAATGCTGGAAAGTTGACAGTATTAACTTGGGATAGGAACAGATTTCTTATCTACTAACTGGTTGGATTTGACTCTGGAAAACTATTACTTCATATTCTGTAACCACATTTGGATCTGGTTCTAACTTATCACCAGGCATGTGACCTCAATTTATCTTTAGATGAGTGAAGAAATTTATCACTCCTTGGGCTCATGCCTGTAGCAGAAGCTGTAACACCCACTATGCATGCCCTCCAATTATTTTCTTACAGTTCCCAGTCTCCCAGCAGTTAAGTACAACCATGTGACTCATTCTGGCCAATAAAATGAAAGTGACTTCATTTCCAAGTTGAGGCAATGAGAAGCGGGCATACGAGTATCAGATTTCTCCTTCTCTGCTGTAGTGACTGGGAGGTTGTACGCTTCAGAAGGATGGTAGAACTTCTATCAGATTTGATTCCTTGTGGAGCCATCACTGTCTCATAATGGTCAGGACTGAGAGTAATAAATAAATCTTTTTTACTTTATGCCACTAAGGTTTTAAGGAAACTTTTACACTGAAACATAGCCCTTAGTCTAACAGTGACATGATAGTAGCTACTGGAACATTTGCATCCAAGTCCAATCTATTTTTGCAATCCTGATATCCTCAGCTTTTACAAATCATAATATTTGAAAACATTGAAAAGAATAATTCCTTATGTGTGTGACCACTGGAAATCTTGGACATGTTTTATTAGCCTTACTATTATTTTAAAATATTTTCATTTTTTCCTCATTTCAAAAGATTTTGTACCTTTATTCTTTCAACAGTAGGCATAGTTCTATGTCAAAAGCAGAATCATCTTGTATGTGCAAGAGGTGTCATTATATTGCATGTTGAAAAGACATATTTCTAGTGACCAGATTCTGACTAAATTCTCAATTTTGTGGTTTTTCTATACCATTGAATCAGGATCCAGAGGAAAATTGTTGCCAACAGTAGCTAAATAATGTATGGATTGGAGTTTAGGTTATATAGCAGGAAATTTGTGATTATCAGTCCCCCTAAATATTTTCTTCCTTCCATGTATGTCAGAGTTGAGACTGAAAAGTGGCTGGCCATCCAGGATTCAGGTCTCTCAATCCCCATGGAATTAAGTGTGACCATATCACTAAGTTCCAACCACTAGGGGATGAATGGAAGTAATGAGTGCCATTTATGGATCTGGCCCATAAAATTATCCAGCATGGTGCTCCTTCATGCTTTTCTGTTACTGGAAGGCTGTAGGGAGCGGCTATAGGGTTAAGCCTCGGACTGACCTGTTGGCGAAGCCACAAACAAGTCCCAGCTTAGAGGGCACAGCCCTCTTATCAAATTAGGCTTGACCTTATGACCTCCCTAGATCCTATCCGGGTAGCTAATGGGCTGTGGGAGGTGCAGCAAGTGCTGCCCAAACAAGTGAAACTCACAAGAACATTGTAACTACAGGGACCACTACCTTGTTTACCTCTGGCTATAAAATAAAGGCTCAGCTTGCCTCTGGATCTCTCTCTCTGTGGCCTCAGCCAGGCACAGGAGATTTGTCTTAGACCCAGCTTATTCTCTTTGTCTGTTTTTTCTTTAATCCTTTGCCGCCCATCCCCCACCCCCTCAGGCTCACCAAACCCTTGGCTATGCTGGCACAGCACAGAAGGCTAGCATGAAGATGACCTCCAGAGTAACCTTAAAGATGGCAGCGAGGTCCTTTCTGTAAACCTTGGTCCCTAAAAAACTATGTAAGACAGGGATACCTGCGATATTTTTACTGTTAGTAGATCAAGTAAAGTCTATTATAATCTATGATAATTAAATATTAAAATATTGGTGTATATTTGTTATAGAGTTAACCTTTTCTATTTAGTATAGATAAAATCTTTTCTGTTCCAATGACAATTGCATTCCCTGCTGAATACATAAATGGTGCCCAGTAGATAATTATACCTTTTCAAGTGTGTATTAAAGAGCACAAAATATATTGAAAACTATACAATGAGTTTTCATGTTAAATAAAACAAAAAATTGGAAAGTACTACTCTCTCATAGAGGCATCAACCTATTCCCAGAAGTGATTCATATCCAATATATTATCATGCTTGTCTACTCCATATTCTCACTAATGCTGTCATTGCTGTTGGCTCAAATTATTTTCTAAATTGTGGCATGTCAAATACTATTTTCATGGTGATGATGATTATAATTATGCTTTATTTAGTGGTAAGTACTATTTAGGGCACTAGAAACACAGGGATGAGTAGGGCCTCTGGACTTGCACACAAACTAGCCCAATAATGCTTAAATGTCTTTACACACACACTTAGAAATGTTAGTGATTTTTGTGTGAACAAAATGCTAGTGGTCAAATGAACTTAGGATGTTATTACATAAGAGCATCAACTCTGGAGCCAGATTACAAATTCCTTTCTTCTTTTAAAGTAGAGATAAACTTTTACTCCAAACTTTGTGGATAAAATCAAATGGTAAATTTAAAGTAATTAACACAGTGCTTGATGCATAGAAAGCACTCAATAAAAATAGTTATGATTGTTATTCTCTTCTCATCTCTATCATGGAGACTCACCATATACTACAGCATAGTAGAGTCTCTGAGACATGCTGCAATAAACCAAATGAAGCATGAGAACAACAAAAACACTGCTTACCAGGATGAAGATAGATATAGATAGATAGATGAGTGTTGTGGGGAAGATTTTATTTTTTATCATTATACTTATACTAGAGGCCCGGTGCACAAAAATTTGTGCACTTGGGGGCGGGGGGGGGGGGGAGTCCCTCAGCACAGCCTGTGCCCTCTCTCAGTCTGGGACCCCTCACAGGATGACCACCTGCTGGCTGAGGCCTGCTCCCCAGGGTATTGGGCCTAAGATGGCAATCAGACATCCCTCTGGCAGCCTGGCAGCCCTCAGGGGATGTCCACTTGCCAGCGGGGAGCAGGCCTAAGCTGCAGTCGGACATCCTTAGCGCTGCTGAGGAGGCAGGAGAGGCTCCCACCACCACCGCTGTACTGTGGCTGAGCAGAGCTCCCCCATGTGGGAGCACACAGACCACCAGAGGGCAGCTCCTGCATTGAGCGTCTGCCCCCTGGTGGTCAGTGTGTGTCATAGTGACCAGTCATTCCCAGTCTTTCTGCTGTTAGGGTCAGTTTGCATATTACCCTTTTACTATATAGATAGAGGCCTATATCTATCTATATAGGGTGGGGGCCGGCTGGTTTGCCCTGAATGATGTCCCGGATCAGGGTGGGGGTCCCCATTGGCATGCCTGGCCAGTCTGGATGAGGGGCTGAGGGCTGTTTTCAGGCAGGCCAAGCCTGCAACTGAAGCTCCCAGTCTCTCCTTTTTTTTCTTATTCTGGGATTTATTTACCGTCTGTAATTGAAACTTTGTTGCGGCTCCAGCTCTGAGGCCGCCTGGCTGAAAGCAGGTATCTGGGGTTTGTTTAGCTTCTATAATTGCAACATTGTTGCCTAGACTGGAGATCAGAGCCTGGCTGTGGCAGGAGGGGAATCTTGGCTTCCTCCATCACTGGAGCAAGCAAGCCTCCTGTTTGCTTCAGCTGCCTGGCTGCCGGCCGCCATCTTTGTTGGCAGTTAATTTGCATATCGCCCTGATTAGCCAATGGGGAGTGTAACGGAGGTATGGTTAATTACCCTGTTTGTCTATTATTAGATAGGATGCATGTGAGTGTATATTTATATTTAGTTATTTGGGGAAGTCTCTATTTTTCTTATCATTATACTTATTAACATTCAACAGCACAATTTTCCGTTAACAAAAGCTTTGTACATACTAGTTAATTTATATATCAGAAGGGCACCTGTTCAACACAGAAATAGTCTTCAAGAAGAAAATGTCTTCTCAGCTAACAGCACCTTGGAAGATTCCCCTTTACTTAAGACTATAAGTTAGTTGGGTACTTAGTGACAAGTTAGTTAACAAACTATATAATGCTCATTTCTGCCTCATCAAAGACCTGTTCCTTCCTTCATAGACTGAATCTTTCCTTGCATATTACCCCAGACTGGTCCCAACATGAGTCTGCTGTGATTGCTCAGCTTTGACATTCCTGTCATTTTCACCTAATCAGCTCCTCCCTGATGAGAGTTCCTAGAATGCTTCACTGTTCAAGACTCTTTGAGAGTACATTTCATGACATGTCCCCAGTTTACTTTCTAATTTTCTTTAGTGAATTTCCTGGACAAATTGGCATTGTTCATCAGAGACAAATATTTTTAAGTAAAGTAATATATTTCAGTCTAGCAGAGTATGGGACTTAGAGTAGACACTCAATAAATGATGGTTCGTTCTTTTTCTACTTTTTGAACCCCTTCATGTATCATGTTAATGGGTCCTACATGGTAATTTCATGAATATAGGAAGTTCTTATAAAATAGATATGGTTGATTAAGAATTCCAGAGTTCCAGGTTAACTGCCTTTATGCACTAATGTTTTTTATTATTCAACTAGAGGCCCGCTGAACAAAATTCATGCACGGGGGGAGTGGGAGGGGGGTGGAGGCAGGGGGTGTCCCCTCAGCCCAGCCTGCACCCTCTCCAATCTGGGACCCCTTGGGAGATGTCTGACTGCCGGTTTAGGCCTGATCCCAGGGATCAGGCTTAAACCGGCAGTTGGACATCCCTCTCACAATCCTGGACCACTGGCTCCTAATCGATCACCTGCCTGCCTGCTTGATCACCCCTAACTGCCCCCCTGCTGGCCTGATCACTCCTAACTGTCCCCCCTGCCAGCCTGATCACCCCTAACTGTCCCCCCTGCCAGCCTGGTTACCTCCAACTGCCTCCACCATCAGCCTAGTCGCCCCTCACTGCCCCCCTGCTGGCCTGGTTGCCCCCAACTGCCCCACCCTGCTGGCCTGGTCATCCCTCAAGGCCCCCCCCACTGGCCTGGCCGCCCCATTCAGCCTGCTGTTCAGTCATTTGGTCATCCCTCACTAACCTCCCCTGCTGGCCTGGTCGCCCCATGCAACCTGCTGTTCAGTCATTTGGTTGTCCCTTACTAACCCCCCTGCCAGTCTGGTCACACCACGCAACCTGCTTGTTCAGTCGTTTGGTTGTCCCTCACTAACCCCCCTGCCAGCCTGGTCATAGGCAGCCATCTTGTGAGGGTGTGAGGGTTAATTTGCATATTACCTCTTTATTATATACAATGTAATAAAATAGAATATATATGTATTTCATTTTAAGTTATTTAAATCATGTTTATCATCTTGTGTAATTATTGTAAACATCAATTATTATAGTACTAGAGGCCCAGTGCATGAGATTTGTGCACTTGGGGAGGGTCCCTCAGCCTGGCCTGTGCCCTCTGGATGTCTGAGACCCCTTGGAGAATGTCCGCCTGCTGGCTTAGGCCCGATCCCCAGCAGACAGACATCCCTCTCGCAGTCCAGAGCTCTCGCAGTCCCGGGCCCCTCGCTCTTTACCACCCACCTGCAGTGGAAGTGGGAGAGGCTCCCGCCACCACCACTGCATTTGCCAGCCCACAAGGGGCAGCTTCTGCATTGAGCGTCTGACCTCTGGTGTTCAGTGAGCGCCGTAGTGACTAGTCGTTCCACTACTTGGTCAATTTGCATATTATGCTTTTATTATATATTCGTGCAGGGGGGGGTGGTTCCCTCAGCCTGGCCTGCACCCTCTCCATTCCAGGACATGTCCGACTGCCAGTTTAGGCCTGATCCCACTAAACCAGCAGTCAGACTTCTCTCTCGCAATCTGGGACTGCTGGCTCCTAACCGCTCGCCTGCCTACCTGCCTGATTGCCCCTGACTACCTCTGCCTGCCAGCCTGATTGCCCCCTAACTGCCCTCCTCTGCCAGCCTGATCGCCCCTAACCACCTCTGCCATGACAACCGTGGCTTTGTCCGGAAGGATGTCCAGAAGATGTCCAGTCTAATTAGCAAGTTACCCTTTTATTAGTATACATAATATTTGCAGGAAATGATTAAAGAATAGAAGTTTGCCCCAGAACTAAAGGAACCTACTAGAAAATTATTTTTCTATGGTTCTTTTTTAATTTTATTATTTCTTTTGTTATTATTTGGTTTGGTTTGTGAAAGAATTACACTTAATTTGTTTTTGTTTTTTTTATTTGCATTTCCCTGTACTATTTCTCAGATCTATCTTCATTGCTTTTAATATGCCTGGCCACACCAGCTCTTGTTGCCACTTCAGTATTACTTCTAAATTTTTGTTATCTTGGAAAATAACCAAGTTATTAAATTTGAGGTTAAAATGTAAATAAATTAGGTATGAGTACAAGCCTGAAATATTCCTCCTGCAAAGTATTTTAGGTACATGAAATTTGAGGCCTTTTAGTTAATGATTAGATTCTCAGTGGAATTTTAGAAAATGATGTTGCCAGAGACATGAATTCTGGATTGGAGCTATTTTACTATAATATTAATGAAACAAAACTCTAAGAGACAGAGACCTGGGAGATAAGATTATGTATTTACTTGCATAATTTGTTGTTGTGCAGCGAAAAAACTGGGTTCTAAGATGTGTTTACTTCTATAATTTGAAGATTTCTTCTGCAACATATTAGGTAACATTATCATCTATAAATCATTTTCTATTTGTTGAACACAAACCATAAAAATTTACCTTGAAAGTTTTTGAAAATGTCTTTTTTATTTTAGTGCCTTTTTAGAGAAGTTTTATTGGTGAACAAAAGCAGTTTTATTTTTTTAATATTTTTATTAATTTCAGAGAGGAAGGGAGAGGAAAAGAGAGATAGAAACATCAATGATGAGAGAGAATCGCCAATTGGTCGCCTCCTGCACATCCCCTACTGGGGATCGAGCCTGCAACCCAGGCGTGTGCCATGACCAGGAATTGAACCATGACCTTCTGGTTCATAGATTGAGGCTCAACCACTGAGCTATGCTGACTGGGCAACAAAAGCAGTTTTAATCCCTAATGTGCAGAAAACAATTTCCTTCGGACATGATATTTTCTATTATAAAGCAGTGGGAAATAAAACATAAAATAGAGTTACCATGTAACATTTTGAAATATATTTACATATCAAAATATATGGTAACTAATGTTGATTACAAATATTTTTGTTTGTAAAAACATAAAAATATGAGTCAATGGAAACAAGCTATTGAAAATGTCCCTAAAAATATGTACTAAATTGATGAAATACAGTCAATAATTCCTAAGATGGCTGATTCCAAATTCATTATACCTATTCCAAAGTACAAATTTACAAAATAATTTAATTAGAAAGCAAACTGTGAAACAATTTCTGTAACTTATATTTGGGAGTCTTCTATACCTTTATCCAGATATTCCTATCATATATTTTTAACAGCAGAGTGGGAAAACATAATTACTATTTCAGTGAGGAATATGATAGGGATGACTAAATAGTAGGTAATCTTTTTTTTTAAATTAAATCTTTATTGTTCGGATTATTACAGTTGTTCCTCTTTTTTCCCCCCATAGCTCCCCTCCACCTGGTTCCCACCCTACCCTCTGCCCTTACCCCCCCCCACTGTCCTCATCCATAGTTGTATGATTTTTGTCCAGTCTCTTCCCACACCAGCCACACCCTTTCCCCCCCCCCCACCAAGAATAGTAAGTCCACTCCCTTTCTATGCCCCTGATTCTATTATATTTACCAGTTTATTCTGTTCATCAGATTATTTTTCACTTGATTTTTCGATTCACTTGTTGATAGATGTGTATTTGTGCTTCATAATTTGTATCTTTATCTTTTTCTTCTTCTTCTTCCTCTTCTTAAAGGATACCTTTCAGCATTTCATCTAATACTGGTTTGGTGGTGATGCTTTAGCTTTTTCTTATCTGTGAAGCTTTTTATCTGACCTTCAATTCTAAATGATAGCTTTGCTTGGTAAAGTAATCTTGGTTGTAGGTTCTTGATATTCATCACTTGGAATATTTCTTTCCACTCCCTTCTGGCCTGCATAGTTTCTGTTGAGAAATCAGCTGACAGTCGTATGGGTACTCCCTTGTAGGTAACTGACTGTTTTTCTATTACTGCTTTTAAGATTCTCTCTTTGTCTTTTGCCCTTGGCATTTTAATTATGATGTGTCTTGGTGTGGTCCTCTTTGGATTCCTTTTGTTTGGGGTTCTCTGTGCTTCCTGGACTCGTAAGTCTATTTCTTTCACCAGGTAGGGGAAGTTTTTTGTCATTATTTCTTCAAATAGGTTTTCAGTATCTTGCTCTCTCTCTTCTTCTGGCATCCCCATAATTCAGATGTTGGTACGCTTGAAGTTGTCCCAGAGGCTCCTTACACTATCTTCATATTTTTGGATTCTTTTTTCTTTTTGTTTTTCTGTTTGGGTGTTTTATGCTTCTTCGTATTTCAAATCTTTGACTTGATTCTTGGGATCCTCTAATCTGCTGTTGGAACTCTGTATACTATTCTTTATTTCACTCAGTGTATGCTTAATTTCTAGTTGGTCCTTTTTCATAACCTCGAGGGTCTCACTAGATTTATTGAGGGTCTCACTAAATTTATTGGCAGTTTCTAGAAAATTCTTGAAAAACCTTATAAGTGTGGGTTTGAACTCTATATCCAGTAGTTTGCTTTCCTCCATTTCTGTCATTTGTGACCTGTTTCTTTGTCTCTGCATATTTTATGATTCCCTGTGTTGATAGAGTGGCTTTCTGTGCTAGGTGTCCTATAGGGCCCAGTGGCTCAGCCTCCCCAATTACCTGAGGTGGACACTCTTGGTGCACCCCTTTGTGGGCTTTGTGCACAGTCTTGTTGTACTTAAGCCTTGATTGTTGTATGTATCACTGGGAGGAACTGACCTCCAGGCCAATTGGCTGTCAGAATCAGCTGTGTCTGCAGTGGGAGAACTTCTGTGCTGGAGACACCCTTCTGGGTCAAGACTTGCTTCAGTGGGGCTTTGGTGCTCACTGAGTCTGCCCCCTGAGTGTGTCCCTTATGGATCTGAGGAGTTGTAATCTGGGTCTCACTCTGACCACTGGGTACACTGGCTCTTGGATCTCTAAGGAGGTGCTAATTTAGCCTCTGCCTGAGGCTACCCAGCAGGAGCTAAGGAGAGATCTGCACATTCCTCTTCTTTGTTTGGGGTTTGGAGGTGCTCAGATGAGGCCCATCTATGAAGCAATGCAAGCTGCTGTGGGGCCTTGGGCCTTCTTTTGTAAGTTCTGGGTCTCTCTGACCCAGCTGCAGTTTGTTAGGTAATTTTCAGATTGCAAAGGGCCAGGCCTTTCAAATTCAAAAGCCTCTGCGCACAGCTTGGGTGGGGCAGGTTCTCAGGGGATCAACAGGTTGGAGCAAGCAGCTATGGCTGCTCCTCAGTCCTACCCTAAGAGGCCCCGCATCTCAGTGTCCCAGTAATCGCTGCAAGCACCTCTGAGAGAAAGCCACCCTTGTGTTCTGACCAATGCCAGACAGTCCAGGTTCTGCCCGTCTGAGTCTGGGTCCCCAGAGACTCGCCCGGAACTGGAGCTCAGACCAGTTGGGAGCTTGAGACTCCCTCCTGATTGAAAAAGACAACCGCGTCCTCAGTTGCCAGCCCTTTCCATGTGCCCCTCTGTACCTCTGCACTTTACTTCCGCACCTCCTCTGAGTCTCAGTGTGCTTTTCTCTTTCCTTCTAGTTGTAGAATTTCCACTCAGCCAGCCTTCCTGTGGTTCTGGATGATGTCTGTTTTGTCTTTTAGTTGTATTTTTGAAGTGGTTGTGCGAGGCAGCAATTTCCGGTGTTTACCTATGCCACCATCTTGGTTTCTTTTCCAATAGTAGGTAATCTTAAAGATGACTAGTTTAGCTTCTTAGAACTTTGGAATATTGAGTAATGGATTTCCCATTTGATTCTTACTTAAGCAAGTGAATCTTAATCTGCTTTCTTTCAACACGCATGAGGTAGTCCAGAAGCAATTAGTTAAGCTGAATAAAGTCTATAATTCACATGCATATAAATAAAAATTACTGTCATTCTCAAATATGAGCATGATGTAGCATTGTGGTAGAGAGCACCAGTACTAAAATAGACTTCCTGATATTAAACAGTAACTTCTCCATGTTAGTCGTTTATTTCACAAATAATTATGAAGAGCTCATTACATGCGAGGCATCATGCTAGGGTTGCAGATATATTCATGGTCCATACCCTTATGGGTCATCTGGTGATCAAATAGATGCTCAAAGAAGCAGAGATGCGTGATACCATGAGCTTGCTGGCTCTCTGCATGACCCCACCTCAAATGAAAGAGTTGGGGAAAGCTTTCTAAGGAGATGAAGAAAGAGAAGGAGTTAAAGCCTACTTGTTTGTTATACGATCTAGGGAAAGTTACTTAGATTAAATAAGCCTCAGTTTTCTTATCTGAAAAATAACAGTGCCAGTTTGATAAATTGCTGAGAGAATTAAATTATATCACCCTTATAGACCACTTAATATAATGCCTGCCATATAGGAAACAGTCTACATGTTTAGGAAGGCAGGACCTCATACTCTTTTTCAGCAATTGTTATTATTTCAGTAATAATCAATATTTTAAATAACACACAAATTAATTGGCATTACCTTTTAGAGACCTCACATATTTCTTCAAGCATTTGTTAATAATACTCAAAATAAATGAAAAATAATATGACTGTTTAGAAAGTGGTATCAATTAATGTTGGATCATATGAAATTGCTACTTTTGTATGTGAAAATGGTCAAATAACACAATTCACATTTCTTAATATAAATACTAAGTTATATCAATATTTTCATCAACCTTAGGGAAGGGCTAGTTAATACATATTGGCCCATCTCAGACATTGAGGGGGGGGGGATTTACTCTTCCCAAAAGAGTTCAGAGATTTTCTTGCACTAAATTTTCTTCAGACTTTATGGACCAGCATTACAAATTGTTTTACTTCAAAGGATGACCAAATTGATAAATTACTTGTGACAAGATAATGTTAAGAAAGAGCTTACATTTTCCTTACATATTTGGATTAGACTAGCAAAGTCACTTTCTTGAAAAGAAAATTAGATACAACCTAAACATAAAGAAATTGCCTTACAATTTCCCTATGATCAGGTAATTGAGGGAATTGTCCCCCTCACTGTTCTGAGCCAACATGTTCACCTATCTTTGTTTCTTTAGGTATGAAAAATGAAGTTCCATATAACACTCTCCAAGATATAGATGAGAATGTGAGAGATATATCCTATGTAATGATAAATGTGGTATATTATATATGACCAATGGCACATTTCCCAAAATACAAAAAGCAAGGGCCCCTTAGCCACAAACACAAATTTCTGTGTGCCACTTCAGTTGAATACATAGTTTAATAAGCTTCAACTCATCATCAGTTTAAAACATGTATAAATGTTGCCTATTATAATTCAGTAAAACATCTCTAGGTTTATATAATCTTTTGAGTATTTGGTAATCATTTAAGGAAAAATATTCTGCTAAAAATTATGGTTTAGTTCCTTATGCTACTAGTTTCAGAAGTGCCACTTTCACTTTACTCATAGTAACATATCCAGGGTTAAGTTTCAAAACTACTAGTATTGCTTTATTTGGAGCAGGTGGCTTCATAACACTCAAAAACATGTTGGATTATGCAGCAAATAGATCAAAACTTAAGTTATAGCCTTGATTTTAAATATCCATAAGTGAGTGCTATTAATTTTTTCAATTAGGCAACAAAGCTAATTTGTAGGTTTGTATTCTGGAACAGCTGTGTATAAATACAATACAATATAAATGATTGAATATAATGTACATTATTGTCTATTCTTCTGTGTACTGACATAAACATTTATTAAACACTACCTCTGGGAAAGATACAATGTTAAGGATAGGAAAAAATAGACAAATAAAGCTCATGATCTTCCTAAGAAGTATTTGTGTAAGCATTAACATGTAATATGGTACCATTGGTTCTTGTTATTTTGCAATAGTGTTGTCTTCTATAAAGTTGTCAGGAACACTGAATTAGCAAAGGAAAACAGCTGATTCTCAGTATAAATAGTGAACTTGGTGGCTATTTAACTTATCCCACACTACTTTCCCTTTCCTCATCTCAGAAAATAATAGTGTGTATTCCCAATATTGGAGGGAGAAAAAAGGATCTCATTTATGAGGAACTGTAATTATTTGTTTTGACTTATCTGGTATATCACTAGAGGATCAGCTCAAAAACCTTGTCTTCATTTTGCCTAATTTGAAACTGACTCAGTGTTAAAGTTGCACCTGGGGCCATTGGTCAAAAACATTTGAAGGCTGATGTGTTGCATACTGATGCCTGAGGCAATGGATGATCCTTGGAACTGTCAGGGACAACTATGGACTAGACAAGGACCTTTAAAGGAAAAGGTTGGGGAATGAGATGTACATAGGGGCTTTGAAAAATCTCCAACTTATTCTTGGAAATACAGATGGCTGCACACTTGGTCAGGCATGTGTGCATGCTCAGGAAAGAACTGAGAAGATCCTAAGCTCTCACTTCCTGCTGACCTGAAAGTTCTGTGAAAACAGGAAGTGGAAGTTTAAGGCAGAGTTTTAAATGGTCTGACTTAGCATTGAAGGTGAGAAGGAATTTCCCAGCACAGAGCCAAACTGCAGAGACTGGGAGATATTTTGGGATTTTTTTGTTTGTTTACTTTTGGCTACAAGCTTTTAATAAAGTCTCTGTAAAACCACCTGTTAAAAGAACAGACTTCAGAAGAAATTTCAGGAACCACCCACAACAAAGATAATAGAATTTTCAAAGTTAGTTTAGGAAAGTCACCAAACAACTACAGAAGTACCAACAACATGAAGCTGGAGAAAGGAGAGAATCTGATTTTCCAGAGTTGCAATTTTATAATATTCAAAATTTCTGGTTTTCAATACAAAATTACAAGGCATCCAAAGAAATAAGAAAGTATGGCCCATCCACAAGAAAACAAAAAAGATATCAATAGAGAGTACCTAAGGAAGTTCAGACATTACTAGATCATGACTTTAAATCAGCTATTACAAACATGTTCAGTCTGCTCAAGGAAATCATGTCTGAAGAACTAAAGGAAGTATAATGTCTTATCAAATAGAGAACATCAATAAAGATAAAAATTATTTAAAAGAAAAAAACAAAACAAAAATATTGGAGTTAAAAGTACAATAACTGAATAAACATTCACTAGAAGGACTCAAAAATAGATTTGAGGAGATAGACAAAAGAATTCATGAACTTTATGTTTATAATAAGTCAATTGAGATTATCCAGTCTGTTAAACAGAAAGAACAAAGTGTAAAAAGAAATTAACAGAGCCTAAGAGATATGTGGGACACCATCAAGTGTGACAACATATACATCATGGGAATACTAGAGATAGCAAAAAAGACAAAAGAAATTTTTTGAAAAAAATGACAAGTGAAAGCCATAAACTTCCAAATCTGGATGAAATACACACACACACACACATACACACACACGCATCCTAGAAGCTCAACAAATTCCAAATAGATAACCTCAAAGAGACCCACATGAGGCACATTACAACCAAATTAAAGAAAATCAAAGACAAAAAAAGAATCTTGAAAGCAAAAAGTGAGTAGCAACTTGTCACATACATGTGATCCGCAAGATTAATAGTTGACTTCCATCAGAAACCATGGAGGCCAAAAGGCAATGGGATTGCATATTTAAAGTGCTAAAAGGAAAAATAAAAACTGTCAAACAAAAATTTTGTATTCTGCAACCTATCCTGCAGCAATAAAAGAGACATTAATATATTTCCAGATAAACAAAAGCTGAAGAAGTCATCACTAGCATATACACCCTACAAAAAATTCTAAAGATAGTTCTTCAGGCTGAAATGAAAAGACACTAGACACTAACTCAATTATACATAAAAAATAATAAACACTGGAGAAGGTAACTCACATAGGTTAATATAAAAGTATAAATGCATATTTTATTTTCAACTTTTCCTTTCTATCTTACTTGAAAGAGAAGTGCATAAAGCAACAATTTTAAATTGAGGTTGATGGGCACGAAATGTATAAAGATACAATTTGTGGCAAGAGCATAAAGGTTGAAGGCATGCTCTCTAGAAACCAAGATTTTATATACCGTTGAAATTAATCTGGTATTAATCTGAATTAGATTGTTAAAAATTAAGAAGTTAACTGTAATCCCCAGAGAAACCAATAAGAAAATAATAAAAAATATAGTAAAACAAATGACAAAGAAATTTGAAAGGTACAATAAAAAATATCTATATAACACAAAATAAAGCAATAATGAAGAAATCGAGGAACAAAAAATAAGATACACTGAAAACAAAACCTAGAATATGAGCATGGGAGTGGATAAAAAAGCATATGGAGGAATAATTGGAAATGTAAGATCAAGGAATGAACAATCTGGGGTAGAATTTTTATCCCAAGAGGTATTAAAATGGCAGAAAGAAAAAGAGGTATCAGGTAGGAGGTGAAGGTCCAGGAGCAAATGTCTCCAGTAGGTGAGGAAGAATAACAGGAGAAGAGGCGGTAACACCAACAAGGAGGCAGAGAAAATGTTTTAGTCCCAAAAGAACAGTAGACAGGTGCCAAAATTATGGTTCTCACTAGTGAAAGAAAGCAGGAAGACACTACCCATGACGCTGACCAATGAGATGTGAGAAAAGAAATATGCTGATGAAGAAAACAACTAGAAAACAGAGTCCTGTGGGATACAGTGGGATGGGTTTCAGCTAAGGTGATAGAGATCGTCACATACACATACAAAAAGATGACCTAAGTCCATTTTCCTTTTTTAGCACTATTCCTACAATGTTTCCTTTTGTGTATGTAGCAGTGATAAGAATTGGGATCTCCTGCAATAACCATTAAGTAGAACTTTGAACAAACACAAAAAGAGTGAAATAGCATAGACTCAATTAATTAGTATAGTGTTCTTAGTAACAATTTAAAAAAACACACCTCTGTTTTAAAACAGATAAAATATTCTCAAGCATACCTATATTAAGACACTAGCTATTATAGTAAAAACAAAACAAAATTATTTGACAAGTAGTCCATATTCAAAAGACAAATATGTAAATTGTAATTGAAAAAGGAAATCTGAACAGCAAAATAGTTTGGTAGGCTGAGTAATCATGCAGAGAAAACTGCAGTTCATTAAGTAAAGACATTCATTCACTAAAGATGCTTATAATTACGTGGTGTTATTAGTTTTAAAAGAGCTAATCTACTAAAATGAGTTTATAAAATTAAAATTGTGCAAAAGATAAGAATATTCAAATGAGGGGTTTCTGTTGACTGTTTGAGTACTGAAGTCTTTCAGTTTGTTTGCTTCAGTTCTGGTTCCTGGCAGCTCCTAAATACAAGTAACATCACATCAGAAAGGAGTTTTGTTTAGTTTCTTAATGAATTATTTAAATTCCAGAACAATCCCCATATTCTAATGTGTTCTATTCATATTTTGAAGCAGCCACCTTCTCCTCATTCTGTGAATTTTATCACTTTAGTGCATGGTTAAAATTACAGACCAGGCATATGACATTTAATGTATATGTATCATTGAACTGGTTTCTTAACTTCCCAGTAACTCAGTTTCCTCATATGTAACATGAAAAAAAATAATATCTATCTTATATGATTGTGGTAAAATAAAACCAATTCACACAAAAAATATTTTTATAGTGCTGAGTATATATCAAACATCAAATAAGTGTTAGCTGATATTATTTAAAGCTGATATTAATGTTTTCTATTTTATTTTTATCAAAGTAATAAATACACATTGCTAAAAACAACATTTTTAACACTCTTTTCTATATGTAGACTAATTACCCAAAACATCACTTTAGGCCAATGCTAAAAGCCCAAGATTTAGTGAAGTTACATGGTAACTTGTATGATTTTTGTCTGAGAGAGAATATAACCAATTTTGGTCCAGTTGAAAAGATGATCCTAAATGACACAATTTGTCCTGTAGGCCATTAAGCAATTTTATACCTGACTCAAGAAAAAAATATAAATTCAATATACAAAATAATAATTATTTTTCTCTATACTAGAAACAAATAGAAAGTAAAATAAAAACTGGTATTTTATAATAGCATCAAAAATATCTAAGATATAGAAAAACTTAATAAAATTATGCAAATTTCTATAAAAACTATAAAACATTGTTGAAATTGATTAAAGTATACCTCAATAAATAAAGCAATAGACTATGTTTATGAATTGGAAGAGTTGATATTATTAAGGTATCAATTTTCCCCAAATTGATCTATAGTTTCAAAACAATCTCAAACAAAAACCTAGCAAGTACATTATTGTTACAAGTATTCACAAGCTGAATTTAGCATTTATGTAGAAATACAAAAATATAAATACCTAAAACAATTTTGGAAGAGAAAATTGGAAGACTTATGATATTTGATAAAGCTATAGTAATGAAGACAGTGTGGTACTAATATACAGATAGAAAAAATTCTCCACATCATTAGTCATCCGGAAAATGTAAATTAAACCATAATGATATACTACTATACACTTACCAAAAAGGCTAAAATTGAAGACTAAAGACAGACAAGTGTTGACCAGGATGTGTAACTGGAAGAACTCTCATGCATTGCCAGTGGAATATAAAATGGAACTGCCCATTGGAAACCACTGCGGAGAGTGTAGCTCAACTACTCCATGGCATTGCTGCCTTGGCATTTATATGACCAAACAGCCCTTAAGGTCCTCCAGTCCTCTCTCAGGTGCATGCCTTAGATAATAGCCCACAGAGGCACAACTAAATGGAAGTTCCTGATATGACTCCCCCAAAGGGACCTGTGATTACAGACCCCCCATTTCCCAGGACCTTCTCCTTATGTGCCCCTTAGATAAAACCCTCCAAAGCTTACCAAAACCCCACTCTTTTTGTTGAATTGACCTATCCAGCCTTATCCTGGGAACCCCAAAGCTCTCTACCCAATACAGGCATGTACCCCAGGCCCTGCCACAATCTCTGCCTGCACCCTCCCCTGAATGCCCCACGTGACCCTTTGAGGCATGTTATGTACTTCCTCTAGGACTGCGAATAACAAACTCCTCTATTTCAATTCCCTGTGGTCTGTTGTTAAATCATCTGACACCCCAGTAGTCTACTTAACAAATGTTCATCTAACATAGTCACAACAACCAAGTATAAGAGTTTTAAAAATAATATGAAATATTAATTTATGATTCACATCCAGGCTAGGACTATTTATCTTTCCTAGGAATTATACAATATATATAAAGACATATGTTCACACGAAGACCTGTACTCAAATATTCAAGGCAGCTTTGTTTATAATAGACCAAACCTGGAAACATTGCAAATGTCCATCAAGGCATAAATGGAACATATGCTTTCAGTAAAAAAAATATGTGGCTAACTGTGCATACTCCCTTCATGTGCCTTACCAAGAAATAGAAAATAAATGAATCTGAGAGACACAAAATTCACCACTTGTAAATAGTCTGTCAGCAGTGAGCTTTGCAGTAAAATGGCACTTATCAGTCTAACTTTCCGTCTCTCTCTTGCAGCCTGTAAGATTCTCTCTTTGTCCTGAACATTTGCCATGGTGATTATGATGTGTCTTGGTGTGGGTCTTTTCGGGTTCACCTTGTTTGGGACTCTCTGGGCTTGTGTGACTTTTTTCTTCCCCACCTCAGGAAAGTTTTCTGATATTATTTCTTCAAGTAGGTTTTCTAATCCTTGTTCATCCTTCTGTTGTTCTGGTACTCCTATTATTCATATGTTGTTTCGTTTCATGTTGTCCCAAAGCTCCCTTAGGCTCTCCTCCTGTCTTTTAATTTTTTTTTCCAATTGCAGTACATTTTGGGTGTGTTTTGCTTCCTTGTCTTCTAATTCACTAATTTGGTCCTCCGCTTCTCCTAGTCTACTGTTGATACTTTCAATGGAGTTTTTCATTGCAGCTATATCACTCTTCATTTCTTCTTGGGTCTTACTTAAGTTGTTGATTTTTTCATCTGTTTCTTCTAGCTTCTTCCATATGTTATCGATTTTTTCATCTGTTTCTTCTTGCTTCTTGAAGAGGTTGTCGATTTTTTCCTCCATCCGGTTTATGCACTCTAGGACCCTTATTCTGAATTCTTTATCTGTCATGTTGCATGCCTCTGTATTACTTAGCTGCTTTTCTGGAGAGTCCTCCTTCTCTTTCCTTTGGGGGTTTCTTTGTCTACCCATGTTTGATCTCACTGACATATCTAGATGTTGAGTCGTTCAGTGGTTGCTCCCTGGGTGGCAGTGACTCCTTGGTCTGTGGTTGCTCTTCGGGCGGTTGCGGTAGCTGCTGCTCTTCAGTTGGCAGCAGCTCCTCTGGTGGGTGCTGTTCACAGCTGTGGTGGCTCTTCTGGCTGGTGGGGCGAGGTTTCACGTACAGCTGCTGTTCCTCAGCAGAGGATGTGGTGCTCAGGAGGTTGCTGTTGCTTGGATCTGCTGCATTGATTTAAAGGCACAAAATACAACACAACAAGGCACCACGTACCAGGCACTATACACAAATATATTCACGATATTAATAACTCCAAATAAAGGTGACCACCTGAACTAAGAGAATTAGGGGATAAGGAAGAAGGAAGAGAAAAAGATAAAAGAAAAAAAAGAAAAGTAGGGACCAAAAAAAGGAGTGCAAAAATGAAATCGGGAAAAAGGAGGGGGGAAAATAAAAGCGAGAAAAGAAAAGAAAAAAAAAAAGAGCGAAAAGAGAGAATGAAGTGGAAGAGGGGAAGAGACTTTTTATATGAGGAGAATACTCCTATAGAACAGCCATTAATCCCAACAAATTCCAGCAACAGCTCCCTGGATATGAATGCAAACTAGAAACAACCAATAATATAACAATGAAAATAGAGTGGAGAACACTAATCCCAAAATAAAATAAAGAGAAAATAAAATGGCACTTTAAAAAATGGTAAAATGGTAGCAGTAATAATACTGGTTAAAAAATAAGAAGGTAGTAATTAAAAGGGTAAAATCAGGTGATGGAAAAAGAAAAAAAAAAAAGAACAGAAAAAAAAAAATTGATTTCTTAGTTAAAAAGTGAAAAAAGAAAAAAAAATGCAGTAGTGAAGGTCCTTCGGTTCTTCTATTCTTCAGTGTGGCTCGCCTTAGACCTTCCAGGTATTCAGGAGAGTGTTGAGTTTCCCTGCGATATACTGTTCCTCTGTGTTGTGAACCACAGTCCTTATTTTAAAGCAGGTCGCATTTATTTCCCAGACTGCCTTATTTTGTGTTTAGCAAAGAGTCAGTTTGTGGGTCAGCCTCTGGGTGGCAGTGTTCTGGGGTTGGCCTCTGAGGCTATAGGGCCTCTCTTTCCAGTGGAAGTTCACTGCCCAGAGCTGACTGCGTAATAGTTAGTTACCGGCGCTATGTTGTTGCTGGGATTGAAAATCCCTCTATAGGCCAGACCCTGTTAACTCCCAGGGACTGATAAGGTTATTTTAATCCTTGATCTCGTACAGGGTGGAATCTGGGTGTGGCTGTGCTCCTTGCCTGGGGGCCGGGGGGAGGAGTCTCACTCTCTGGAGAGAATGGCTGCCCCAGTCTAGGGCTCAGGGGTGTCTCAGTACTCAATTCGCTGCCACCTCTCCCGGCTCCCCCTCTCTCCCCAGTCTCTCCCCAGATTCCACTCCTCCGCACACTCTCCCTCTCTTCAGCACAGGTGAGTGTCTGTATCCGAAATGTCCCATGAACAGGATTCAGTGAAAACAGACAAACAAACGCCAGCCGCGGAAATGGGGAAGGCTTGGTTTCTGTAAGCTTCTTCTCTTACCGGGACTGTATGGTCAGGTCAGCTCTTCAGGCTGCCCCCTTTAGGCTCAGTCCTCCGCGGTCACAGAACCCAGCTCTCAATTTCCCTGGCGGCGCCAGGAATCCCGCGGTTCTCCTTTCCCCCGTCAGGGGCTGTGCCTTCCCAGGGGACGCGGCTGTCTGCCACACGGTCTCCCTCCGACTCTCTGGGCTCAGAGGTCTGGCAAACTTTCCTGCCCAAGTCCCTGGTTTTTTTTACCTTTCCAGGGGAGTTCTGCTCTTCCCAGCTGCAAACCCTCTCACCAGCTGAGCAATTTCGCCAATTCGGTGTGGGTGTTACTAGTTTCAGCTGCTCATTCCATTTGCTCCGGGACACAACCTGGGACGCGTCTGCCTATATCGCCGCCATCTTGGTTCTCCCGGCACTTATCAGTCTAAATACAACAGCCTGAGGCTCACCATTTTATCGCAAACAAAATACCCCATGGGAATTTCTAATATGTACACCAAATTATGGCAATAACTAATAGAAAGATGCTGTGGATTATGATCAGTAAGGGTTTAAGTGAAGACAGTGATGCTGATGGTTAAAATAAATTCATGGATATCCAGGAATAGGAAAAGAAAATGACTTGATCATACACACACACACACACACACACACACTCTAGAGGCCTGATCACCCCTAACTGCCTCTGCCTACTTGCCTGACCACCGCTAACTGCTCCCCTGACAGCCTGATCACCCCCAAATGCCCCCCCCCCTGCTGGCCTGGTCGCCCCCAATGGCCCTCCCTTGCCAGCCTGATTGCCCATAAACCCCTGTTGGCCTAATCTCGCCTCCAACTGCCCTCCCGTGCCGGCCTGATTGCCCATAACCCCTGTCGGCCTAATCTCGTCCCCAACTGCCCTCCCCTGCCGGCCTGATCGCCCCTAACGGCCTCTGCCACCATGGCTTTGTCTGGAAGTCAGCAGTCCAGAAGATGTACCTTTTATTAGTATAGATCGATTATATAAGATAGGATTGCTTAAATGGGGGGGGGGGGAGCCTTTTTCAGCAGAAGGAGATACAATTGGCAGACAAAAATACATAATCCCTATATTTGGACTGATAGGTAGCCATATGCACTATACTGCCAAACCGGTCAATACAAAAAAATTGAACTGCTTTCTTACACCTTATACCAAATAGCTGTTGCCCTTAAAACCCCTCAGCCCCCACCCTAGGTTCTGCCTTCGCAGTTCACCCAGATTTGGTTCTGATTGGTCAGTTCCTATGACAGTCAGTGTCTCCGGGCCTATCTCTGGGCCTGATCTGCAGCCTCCATGGCAGCCACTGATCAGGCCTTGCCTCTCTCTCTCTCTCCAGGCCTCACCAGCAGCCATGGCAGCTGTGGATCAGGCCCTGCCTCTCTCTCTGGGCCTCTCTCTGGGCCTTATCTGCAGCTGCTGCAGCAGTGGTGAGGTCATTAGGCCTCCAGCCCAGCTCTGAGCCAGAGGCTAAGGATCTCACTGTGCCTGCCTTGCCCTACCCAACCCCCTTCCCCCCTGCCCGGCTGCCAGCCTTGCTGTGATAGGAGTCTGTGGGATGTGGGGGAGGGACTTAAAGGTGCTCCATGCATTTCCTGGTGACTGGTCGTCTGTCTGGTCATTTAGGTTGTGATGGCCCCTGGCCTTTTATAATGTAGATTTGTGAAGATTTGGCCATCATGGATCTGATAATACAAACTGACACCTTTCCCTGTTAATTTTCAAGCATTCTTATTCAATGCTAGTGTCCATAAATATAACATGACATCATAGAAAGACCATAAAAGGTGTTTTGAATTTCATCAAGGGATAATAAACTAGTTTACTCTTTTAAACTCTGATTTGTTATCTCTTCAAGAAATACCCATATGTTTCACTTATATAAAACTGTTACTATATATCGCACATTTTCTGACACTACTTATTTTACTAATTGATTTTCTCTCTCTCACACACACACAGACACACACACACACAGAGTAATTGCTGGGGAAGTACTATGGCAGATGAAAGAAGGAACTTCAAGTAAATTGAATTATTCTTATTTCTTTGAGCAATCTCAATTGCCTGTTCACCAGAGTCATGATAAACTAGTTCATCTAACATCAGTCTATTAAATTAAATAATTTCTCCACAAAGATAAATTTGCCTGGCACAACCCAGTATGATGTCTCAAATGAGGAAAGGAAAAGCTGATTCAGAAGTATCTGGTAAAACAAAAATAGATTCAGAGAAAAAGAAACACGGAACAGACCCTCCAACCTCAGAGGGAAGGCAGAGGAAGTGTGTGTGAGAGACCAACCGAAGGACTTGTTTGCATTCATATTAGCATAACCCATGGACACAGACACTGGGGCGGTAGGGGCTTGTCCTGAGGGGGGTGAGTGGCTAGGGAGGGGTCAATGGGGGGGGGAGGGGGAGAGACATATGAATACTTTAAACAATAAAAAAAAGAAAAAGAAAAAGAGTAGTTGGTAGTATAAACACAGTCAGAGCACTCACAGTCAGTCCCTCTGCCCTCACAGTCATGGTGATTAATGAAGGAGGTAGCTAAAAATACTGCACAAAGGATGGTATGAAGCATAGAAACTTTCTGCATAACCTGAATAAGGCATAATATGAGAATGGACAGAACTTACAATAAATGAGACAGTAATGGTAAAAATCTAGATGTTAAAGAGTAACACAATAAGCATAGATGACTTGCCCCTAGCTACTGGCTAAGATTTTAAATTCCAGGAGTTTAGGAAATCCAGCCAAGGATGTATTCTTTCTTCAGAGTCTGTAACAGGACCGTGCAGCTGCTCCAAACACAGCAGGCACCACATGACCAACTTGTAGAAGCACATCTTGGCACCACACCATCGTGTGAAATGCTACAACTTTGACACAGCAGCCAAGAAAAATATGAAATTAAATGAGATGTATAAAAACAAGCTTGTGCAAGCATGAGAACAGTTTTGGGGGGGAAAACAGACTCTTACTCCATAACCTGCTCAGGCCAAAATAGAATCTAACCATTGGAAGTTGGTTCCATTGTGACCACAATTTCAAAGACAGCCCTACTCATAAATTACCTAATTGTTGCCTCCATTATCCTGCAGTTTATTACTCTTATTTGGCCAGAGATATAGACATTATATTGTAAGGATGATCTTGTACTTTTGGGGATGTGATGGGCAGGAGAAAAGATCTTAAGCCATTTTTATCTTTATTATTATTTAAAAAAACACACCTTGTTAATTCAAATAAAGATTGAAATAAATGCAACTATTGCTTGAATGCCTATTACTAGTTATGTGTTAGATTTTTTTGTACATAGTTGTGCAGTTATACATATGGGTACCCAGCCAAAGTGCAGGGGGTGGGGGACTAAAATCTTCCACCAGGACAAAGAGCCTCCTCCTTCTAATATGTCTGTTCATGGGTGCTGCTGTTTGCTATTTGTCTGCTGAGGGATGAGGGGATGTCTTTCACTAAGTCACACAAACATAGTGGCTTGCAAGCAGGGATCCTAAATATGAAGAGAAACTATTTAAAATTTTTAAAACTTGACAGGTATAATAAGGGCCAGGGAAATCAAAATGGGAACTAAAAGCAGTAAGTAACATTTTTTAGATGACTCAGAAGGCTGGCCCTTCAAAAAAGGGCAGGACTGGCTCTCTGGAGAGAAGGTTGTAGGTATCATAGGACTGCAGTTAAATGAAATCACAGTCAGCGTATCTCCAAGAGAGACATCATTCATTTAAATTTGCATGAAATTTGAGCTGTGCTCAATAACTGAGAAAATACATTTCTACTCATGTACTTTTATCAGTACAGGAAATATTATAATCTTTTTAAGAAAAATATCCCAAAAGAGGAAGAATTATTTGCTTCACAGAAAATATATTCCCGCTCTCAATTTTGCCTAAAATTAGTATAATTCAGTGTTTTATATTTTAAAAATTGTGCCCTAACCGGTTTTGCTCAGTGGATAGAGCGTCGGCCTGCGAACTCAGGGGTCCCAGGTTCGATTCCGGTCAAGGGCATGTACCTTGTTTGCAGGCGCATCCCCAGTGGGGAGTGTGCAGGAGGCAGCTGATCGATGTTTCTCTCTCATCGATGTTTCTGACTCTCTATCCCTCTCCCTTCCTCTCTGTAAAAAATCAATAAAATATATTTTTTAAAATATGGGTTGATTGGTTGTTTTTTTTAAAAAGTTCTTATTCCACTGAATAGTCACATGTATGTATTCTACAAAAGTAAATTAAGTAAGGTAATCACAGAGTATTGAGGAAAAGATAAAAGATGTATGCCATGAAGATATGCAATACACTGATGTGAATGGTTCTTAATGTGAAGAAATCATGGAGAAAACTCCTCTTTCTTCCTTCTATACATAGCTGCATTAGTTTAGAATAACTTTTAAATAAAAAATCTCACAATGACAGAAGACTCCCATGTTTCTCTCTAGTTTAATACTCAAAGCTATGATTATCCCACCATTTAAGCTCAACTACGTAAAAGAAACTTTACTGATTTTCTTCCATGCCTTTAATCCAACCCCTCCCTTTCTTTTCAGTGTCTTCATTTTCTGCTTGCCCTTCATTCCATTTTCTCCCTCCCTAATGTCCAATGTCCTAAGCCATTTCCTAATAACCAATATTGTTCAAATCCACCCTAGTACAATCTATGTCTTTTACACTCAAATATGTATGTAAGTGAGGTCAACTATTTTTGTGCAAACTGGCTTCCTTTATTATAAACCTACATACCAAAAGTCCCAAAGTTTAGCCAAAGTGGAACAGATGAAAAGGGGGCAACCAGGGAAGGACAATAAAAGTGAAGCCTGTGAGGAATAGATGGGCTCCTCCAGGGTCATGCAGATGTTGTTTCCCTGCTTAGAATACCATTCCTTTATATCACCACCCACTTGGCTATGTTTCCCAAGAATCATTCTCTAATTTGGTGTCATCCCCTCTGCAAAGACTGACCAGACTTCTTAATTTTGGGGCCCTCATAGTCCATTTAACTAACTGTTAAGGCACTTACCATGATTCCTTGGGGTGGCGGGGGAGAGGATCGTGCCCATTGTATTGTCCCATGTACCTTGAAAACATGAAAGAAATGAAAAGGAGGGAGGGAGAGAGGGAGAGGAAAGGAAAGAGAGAGGAAAGGAAGAATAACAAAGGAAGGATAAAGAATGTAATGTTTAATTCCAAAGAAGAGAAGCCATTAAAAATATCATAGCTTTATTAAGACATTTGAAATAATGTCATGTAGGAAAGAAGCCTTATTCTTCATTGTTGAAAGAGCAGAACAGGACCAATGGTAAGAGGATTCAGAGGCAGTTCTTTTATGTATTTTTAAAATTTATCTTTATTGTTGAAAGCATTACAGATGTCCCTTTTTTTTTTCTCCATTGATGCCCTCTACCCTGCACCCACTCCCGAGGCCTTCACCACATTATTGTCTGTGTCCAGAGCAAAAGGGAGGAGGCACAAACAGATTTTGACTCACACAATAAGAAAGAGCCTTATGAAATTAAAGTTGTCTGAAATAGGATCAAGTACTCTGTACTTCGTCTCTGGAAATCTTAATATAAAGCCTAGAAAATTACTTTAAAGAGATTATTGGTGTGTGATTCACACAGTAGCTAATAGTTGGACCAGGATAATATTGAAGATACTTTCAAGCTTGGGATATATTCTTTTGTTGAATTTCAACATCTTCAGGAGAGGCAAAGTGTCACTTACGCTATTTCTCTCTCTCTCTCTCTCTCCCCTAATCAGCCCTGCACAGAGGGTAGTATTTTCAATAAATATTTATTTTACAAATATGCACTGGTCTTCTGGAAGAACAAAAACATTTCATGAAATCCTTATGGTAAGTTATCACATTACACAGATCGACATCTGAAAATAGTTTTTAAAAGGACAAGGCAATGAGACATACCACAAGCAAATATTTTTATGTCTACTGTACATGAGAGAAAAATAAATTCAAAATATATGAACCATATTTCTCAGAAAAATTTCCTGAGATGTGTAAACAAAAGCTATGAGCAGACTACATATAAATAATGGCAATTTCTAAATATAGTCATTACACATTCATATTTTGTTTTTAGCTTGTTACATGTGGATATATCTAGATTGTTTTGTGTTGATCAAAAGTTGTACAACTCTTTTCCAATATCTGAAATTTGGCAAAAGTTAAAGTGACTTTTTCCACTATTTATTAAGCCCATATGAATTTCAAGGATTATTTATGAGAATGGTTTGATTTTTTTGGAATGTTCCCAGTAGTAGATTTGTTTATAAAAGCATGTAAATGCCTAGAAAATGTAACTCAGTTAAACAAATTTTTCAAATAAATTTTTCCATCAGAAGGAAGATTAATTCTGAACTTATCCTAAGGTCTGGGATCCTAATCCCTCTCTGGCCACGTTTCCTTAGCATTCAGCCATCTCCTGGTGCCCACTTCCTGCCAGGGACTTCACATGTGTACCAATGCAGACCTGGCTGAGTCTGCTTCCTAAAAAATTTTTTTTGATTGAGAAAAGACTAATCAGGAATTGGACTGTGCTTGATGTAGCCCCATGTGAACTAGACAGCTGATGTCCCAGATGGTCTTACTTAAGGCTAAATAACCTAGATTTCAAGAACAGAAACTGATGTTCAACTTCTCTGGGAACTGGGCACTACATTACCGATGCCACAGGACCAAACTGGGAGTCTTACCAAAAGAAAATGATGAAAATCCAATTATTTTCTATAAGACCTTAAAACTGTGCTTTTTATTATAAAAGTGCCAAAGAGTTCAAAATTATTAGCATACTTTATTAAAAATAATCTGAGGACGTGAAGCTATGCACAACCACTAATTTCCACAGACTTCTGAACATAAAGGAGACAGATTTACTTCTTAATTGTAGTGTAGGGAAACGGTTGTACATAATTTTATGAATAAATGCAAACAAATGTTGAGTAGCTTTTAAAAAGACATTTCTTTTACATGAAAATTGTGTTCAACTGATTATTCAACTTTCAATAGAAACCATCTTTAATTTTTTTAAATTTTTGGAATCTAGTATAATCAAATAGTATGCTCCAAAATATATTTTTACCACCTCCTCAACCCAATACTTGTAAACATGATGGATAGGGTACTTTATTCACTTGTGGAAGACATAGCAGCTCTGGTGCTCTACCCCACCACCCACTGAATCAGCCGGAAACTCCAACGGGAGTAGCTTTAAACGGCATGATATGTAAAAGGAGTCATGATGCGTAGCAGTCACCATGTACTATGCAGAAGGCTTGGTAGAGTGAGATGACCAGGAAGTTGAAGATTTTTCAAAAATCCAAGGATGATATTTGTGATTTTAAGTATTTCAGTTCCAAGGATTGTTTTTTATTTTCTTAACCACAAAGTTACTAGCCCCCATATTTGTATTTTCTTTTTTCAATCCTAAATTTTACAGGATACTCCAAAAAACTTAACTTTTAAACTATGAATAATATTTTAGAACAAGATCTGACTCAGTGACCATGGGATCAGACCCATTCTTTTCTCCTCAGGTAACGTAATAGCTCCTATCATGTGTCAGAACAAAACAGAAAAGCAAATAAAACACCTGTCCTACCTTCAAGTTACATACAACGTAATGGGCAAAGATCTTGAAAGTTCACTTAACTATTGCTTTAGTCTACAAAGCGTTTCAGCAGCATGACCATTGCTTTGCTACATTTATATCTACCCGTCTGCCGAGAGCTAGGCTGATGACCAGAAATGAAATACAGGAAACAGTGTGGAAGCCACTGCCACTATCACCTTCCTTTGACTAACCCTGGCATTCTAGGAATAAGGAAGGTGGCCGAGGCAAGAGTTGAGTCTTCACTTGATTTACTTCCCTCCCTCATAGCCTTCGCATCTTCTTTGTGCATAATACACTGACTCTGCCCACTTTGCTCCTCGTTTCCTTATTTCCATCAGATGGAAAGTTTCTTGACTCTCCTTCAAGTTGCCCAGCATCATGCCTTGTACATAAGTGCTTAGTGAATGCTTCTTGAATTATAAAATTTGTGCTAATAAAAAAAGGAAACCATAAAATATTATCAAAAGAGCAAAACAAAACTTTCAGAGGGATATTGATTTTAATAGTGTCCCTTTCAGAAAGCAAGGTATTTCATACTTAATTTTCTATAATGTCATGTGCACAGTAAGCCCACTAAGTGTTGAATTTCTACTGGTCAGAAGATGCTTATGTAGGGGCATTAAAACAAATAGGGAAGAGAGAGAGAGAAGGACTTTCAACACCTTAATTAAAAATTATTCCTCAGAAAATCCAAAAGATAGAATCTGGTTTTATTCCACTACATGTGGCACATGGAGGTAGCTGAGCAAAAGCTATTTCCTTTCTCCTGCTCTGCGGTCATTTCCCTTCCTCCGTGACAATCTGAAAATTTCAGCTATTCAATTTACCAGCTTCACTTGCCAATAGGTGAGACAGAGGGGTTCCACAGAGAGGCTCTTGATGACAACATTCACTCTCCAATTAAAGGAGCAAGGCCCCTGAGGATGTTAGCACACCCAGCTCCCCCTTCCTCTTTGTCTTTCCGTGGGTGCTGTCCTCAACCTGTCGCAATCATCTTGCAACCATGAAAAACATGCTTAGGACCAAAGGCAAAACAGCGCCCAGCAAAGACTAAGGATTAAAGGAGCCTGGGACTTTTAAGTGAGACGATGTAAAGCCCCATTGTTTAAGTAACATTTCCCTAATTGTTCTGTATCATGGGTAAGGTGCTCTGCTAAACATTTTATGTGCATCACCTTATTTTATTCTGAAAGTAGTCATATAGGAGATGCCTATGCCCTGTTTCTATGGAAAAGAAAATTGGGGCTCGAGGGGTACAGTTCCATCCCAATGTCATAGTAAATGACAGGCTCAAGGTTCAAAACCACAACTGTCTGAGACAGAACAGTCTATAATTTAACTATATTTTAACACTTATTAATTGGTTCAATTCTCATCGTTTCTCAATTTGAAATGGAAAGTACAGACAAGCAATTATTTCAATGCAAATGAGCCTTACTTGAAAAAGATAGCATATGAGAGCAATATAAGTGAAAGGTCTTGAGGGATGCCTAACAAATCAGTACTAGTCATGATGAAAATGTTGCTATAACCAGGGCAGGTAACATAATCTCCCAAGAGACTTGGTCTCACCTCAACTGTAGGACTATGCATTTCTAACACTCAATAGGACAGCTTCATAGATGGACACAGTAAATATCAATGTATGGACAAGTACATGAACGAATGCTGACTGCTGGCATATGTGAGGAAGTACATGCATGAGGTTCAAGTCAAATTATTATTTTTCCATAGGAGGCTCAAGGAGCAAGTAGTATGTCAAGTGTTTCTTGAAGGAAGGAAAAAAGAAAGAGAGGAAGAGGGAGAGAGGGAGAGACGAAAGAAGGAACCTAAGAGAAGCCCGGACATAATTTAATTATAGCCACATCTGAATATTGTAGTGCTGGTCTAGGTCCCTCATATCACTCTCATTGAATTTTAGGGTCCAAGTGATCAAATAGACAAGGACACATCCGGTTCTTCACTCCTGCAGTGTAAGCCAGTGGCTCTCCTGATCTTGGCTTCTGATATCTCTGATCTTTTATGGGTAAAAACACAACCCCTGTATCTTGACTAATACAGGTGGTAACTTTTAGTTTCTGTTACTTGCAGCCAAACTCAAGCCTATATTGTTGTTTCTGGCAATTATCCCATAACTGAGAAGAGAGGAAAGTCCAAGCTTTCAGAAGAGGTATCACACTATGGGATATCAGACATAGGTAATAATAACAATAATAATAATAATAATAATAATAATAATAATAATAATAATAATAAAGAAGTTCAGCTCTACCACATAACACTTGTGTAATCATAGGTTATTTCACCTCTCTAAGTCTAAGATCCTTGTCAGAAATATGACAATTATTCTATGTACATTTTGGTGT
Organism: Myotis daubentonii; assembly: GCF_963259705.1. Classification (NCBI taxonomy): domain Eukaryota; kingdom Metazoa; phylum Chordata; class Mammalia; order Chiroptera; family Vespertilionidae; genus Myotis; species Myotis daubentonii. Next base: position 59,278,385 of record NC_081845.1, read on the forward strand.
TCTCTCAAAATTTAATAAGATAATGTAGACAAAACACTTGCTAGATAATAAAATTTAAAAATTAACTTTTATTGAGCATTTTCCATGTGCCCACCACTGTGCCCAATCAGAAATATTGTTTTTATTCTATTAGATATGAGGAAAACAAGGCTTAATGGATTTAAATAACTCATCCACGGATATAAAGTTAGGAAAGGCAGAGCCAGGGCTCAATCTCTAAAAGTCTTTCTCCAGAATCTATGATCTTAACTTCCAGCATGTAACATCTTCATCCTCTCTCCTTTCTTATATTCCTTGTATTCCTGGAAGCATGGTTAATATTTACTTCCAGGACAAAGTCATATATCTGATAAGCTAAATGCACCAACTAAATGTTGGTGTAAACTGAAAGTAGAGTCAATTACTACCTTTTTAAGAGCAGACCCCATAGCACTCAGGTATACTTTCAAATTTGTGTCCTGGTAAATGTTTAACAACTAACCTTCCAACCCCCACCATTTGTAGTAGTTGTAGATTTCCAGGATGCAATTATCATCAGGGCTGATTTCAAACTACCAACCAAGGGACATTGATCATAGCTTGGGGGGGAAAGTGCATAGGGAGCTGTCAGGAATCTTTATGCCATACCATTGCCCTCAAACCACATAAAGGAAGAGTCATAGTAAAGATTGTAAATTACTCAATTTCCCTTCAGATGATAGAGGCAGGAAGTATTCTGAGGGGTTACAAATTTGCAGATACAAATGGCCTCAGAGCCCAGACAATTAATATTACCAGAACGCAGGGCAAAAGTGGTAAGAGGGTAGAAATGGTAAGGCCAGTGATGCACTAAAGAGGTAATGTAAACTACTGCAAAAAAAAGCATTCAAAGTCAGGATTGTTTAAAATATGAGTTGACTCTACACACATATACACCCACACATACAAATCCAAATACTGGAATAAGGTGTGAGCCACCAGTTTTTAAGTTCTGCTTCTCTGTGATTCTGCTTCTCTGTGACTTGTAAATGAGTAATTAGACTCTATGTTTGAGGATTGTGTGCAAACTAATTATTCAGGAATCTTTCAAATAAATTTTGCCCATGTAGCTAGCCTTTATCATGGTCCTGTGAAACAATATTATCTTCACTGTAACAAAACAAACACTAAGTGACAAAATTCTATTGATGTTTTCATTGCCTGTTATCCTTAATTAACCCAGCAGAGCAAGCCAAATGTCTGCTTTGAATTTCAAGCTGCAATTTTTGTCGATTCTATACTCCTTGTGAACACAAAGGTGCCCTGCTTGAAAATGTTAATCTCCAAAGCAGTATTAGTTACTAAGCTACCAACTCTATTTCCATGGTTTTAAAAAATACCTCAGACAAAGATTTGGAATGAAGATATCCAAAATCTGGGACCAATCAAGAAATCACTCCCTAAAAATCTTGTTAGCTCCATTAAGTGTTTCCATCTAAAAAATGAGTTTTACTTTAGAACAATTCCAAATCCTTTGAATTAATTTTCCATTCTCCTTTTCACCATTCCAGCACGTCTTTTCACATATGCCTCTGTTTTTTACCAGCCTGGCAGATATTTTAAAATTTTAATGAGTAAATTTAAGTTCTTAAATTATTTCAAAAGGATAGGATTATACCAATCTATTTTGGACAGTGAATCACCCTTTAAATTAAATCACCAAGCAACCAAAGTCCATATTCCAAAAAAAATCATCAAAATACACCAGAGACTATCTAAATATTTCGTAATCTTTTTAATTTGCTGTCGCCAGTCTTTATAATCTACATAAACACACAGGGTTTTGCCAAGGAATACAACCTTGAATGGTCAGCTGTTTAAATCTTATCAAAGCCCTTCCAAAGGAAAGTGATATTTATGCATATGGTTTGAAGCATATGCAGGCATCCATTCCTGTAAGTCAAGGACTTCCACATTGTGTTCTAGAATTCTACAGTTGGGTTTTAAGAACCAGGCCAAGCCAAGGTGGCAGATTTCATAGTCTTGCACTACCACATAAATCAAGGGAGTTTGGCTTTATATATTGGGGTTCTGCCAAAGATTTTATTTGAAAAACAAGAAAGGTTTCTGATTCTTAAAGAATATGAGAATTGTACTGTAACAATGCTGTTTTATACTTAAATTAATCCTGAACATCAGAAAACTTTATGATTACACTACTACTGTCCAGGACAGTAATGATCCTGACTATTGTTATTAAGAAGCACACTAAGAAACAGTTATACTGTAAAACCTTTACTGTGATGGCTTAGTAGTTACTGAGGTCTCTGCGCACTGCGTACCTCAGTGCTCCCATATGCAGCAGCATTTGAAGAAAATATTTTAGAGTAAGTTGGATAAGTAAAGTTTTACCTGTGATATTGGAGAAAGTATACCTAATCATACATACCTTTTTATTTCTACCTCATAGAAACTTGGAACAAAACCCATGTCACAGAAACAAACAGTTTATGTACACAACTTTCTTGAGTTCTGGTTTCTATTTTTGTCTTCATATATTAACTTATATTTTCACCAGGCTACATGTTTTTTTATTTTATCATATGTTGTATTATTTAAAATATAAGCTTGAGTATATATAACAAAGATCTGAAATATCTAGGTAGAAATGTAGTTTCTCTCATGTGAAAGGGCTCTGCTCCATGAGAATGTCTGGGCCTCAAGCTCCCTCTATCTCACCCTCAAACCTATGGTGTGGTCCTTATTTGCATAATCCACAGTGGTCACCCACCATGTCCATACCCCCTGTAGCAAGATAAAGGCTGGGATAGAAGAGCAGCACAGCCTTTCTCCCCAAGGACACACCAGGAAGTTGTACACATCAGTTCCACACATATCACATTGGACAAATCTAGTCACACACATAATTTTTATATCTGTGTCTTCATCTGTAGTTTCTAATGAGATAAAAAGGAAGCAGAGAACAGACATTGGAAGAAAAGAAATGAACCCATTTTCCTAATACTATAGCCTAATTCATTGGTTCTCAAACATTAGCATAATTAGCCCTAACCGGTTTGGCTCAGTGGAAGCGTCAGCCTGAGGATTGCAAGGTCCCAGGTTCCATTCCGGTCAAGGGCATGTACCTTGGTTGCAGGCACATCCCCAGTAGGAGATGTGCAGGAGGCTGCTAATCGATGTTTCTCTCTCATTGATGTTTCTAACTCTCTATTCCTCTCCCTTCCTCTCTGTAAAAAATCAATAAAATAATTTCTTAAAAAAGATTTTTAAAAAATTAGCATAATCAGATTCACCAGGAATACGCTTATTAAAATCACAATTTCCTGGGCAACCCACACTGACTTTCTAAACTAGAATTTAAAGGAAGGATGCCTGATAATCTGTATATTTAATAATCGTTCCAGATTATTTTAATCATCAGATATATTTGAGAAGCAATGGAATTAATTAACCCTCATGTTTTCAATAAGAAATCTATCCTGGAACTAAGTGATTCAGCTATCATTATCTCTGTAAATCAACTAGAGAATAAAAAGTAACAGAATAAATACTATCACCCCTATGCTTGTCCTCAACATCCAACACATACTCTTCTAAGGGCCTCTTTCCTTTTCCTATCTCTTTTTAATTCATGCCTGCCATTTCCTTTTAAACTGGGGTTTTCATTACAGTACTTGAGCTCACCTCCATATTCCTAAGCACAGCCGACCATAATGCCAGTGTGATCCTGGATGGTACATGGTGCCATGAGGAAAGAGCCACATAAACAATAACAACAACAAAAATTACAGTGCAATAAATATGACAATTGCTATGGTGGAGGCAGGTGCAAATTGCTCAAGATGATGAATAAAGTGGTGACATCATGGAAATCTCAAAATAAGCCTCAATGTAAAGACTTCGAATAAATGGAGAGCAGAAAGAAAAGCAAAGCAGCCCAGGCTAATATGAACGGCAGAGTCACCAAAGGCTTTTTGCAGCTCACAATATTACACTGAAACCCTGATCAGAAACCTTGAAGGAAGTAGTATATCCTCTCCTGACTCCTCCCAGTACCATTTTCCTGCCATTTTCAAGACTGATATCTCTCCAGGAAGCCTCTTGATCAGCACTCCATGATGCTGACCTGGTCATCATCAGAATGGATCTTCCCTGTGTGAATTCTTAAGCCAGACAATTCGGAAACAACGTTCTCATAGACAGGGCTTCTCACTAGGCTCTCAAATCCTGTGGGTTACACACAAGTGGACATCACGGCCAGAATAAACAGTGCTTCTTCCCAGTGCCCCATAGCCAATTCCTGACTTGCTCCAATAAGTGTATACTTAATCATATTGATTATGTGTTTAAAACCCCACAGCATTCTAAAGTATGTTTATTTACAGTGAAAATTATTTCTTATTTCTAACTTTACAAAGAAACAATGAGAAATCTGATTAATATTACAGAAATACAGAAACCCCACCCCTACCCCCCGGCATTCCACAGTTTTGTTTTCTATGGTTTCAGTTGCCTGTGATTAACTGTGGTCTGAAAATACCAAATGGAAAATTCCAGAAATAAACAATTCATAAATTTTAAATTGCATGCCATTCTGTGTAGTGTGATGAAATCTCACACCATTTCACTCCGTACCTCCCTGGATGTGAATCATCCCTTTGTCCAGTGTATCCAGGCTGTATACGCTCCCCACCTGTTAGATATTTAGTAGCCATCTAGGTTATCGGATTGACTTGTCACATTATCACAGAGCTTGTGTTCAAGTAACCCTCATTTTACCTACTAATGGCCCCAAAGCCCAAGAGTACTGATGGTGGCAATTCAGACATGCTAACGTGAAGCTATAAACTTTATCATAGGTATGTATGTACAGGAAAAAAAACATAGTACATATGGAGTCCAATACTATCCACAGTTTTAGTGGTTTGGGATACTAACCACATGATGGGTTTTGGAACTTATCTTGGATAAGGGAGGACCACTGTGTATTTATTGCCACATTGTCAGGCTCATATATATTCCAGAAAGTAAGATATATTTACTTATCCTTCAATCTGCAGACTGAAAAAAACATGCACTCTCAAAACCATATTTACCAGAAGGTGAAGAGTATAGGCTGAGATACAGAGCTAGTTTGGAGTTAAAGCTCTGTCACTAAACAAGTGATCTAAAGGAAAAAGATTCCCACCCTAGGTATCCTAATAGATCTTAACATAAAATGGAGTCATAGCAAGATATTCGGAGAAGTAGAGCCTCTAAAACCAACATAGAAAAAAGGTAAAGAGGATTTAGGAGTTCATGCCCAGGTGTGTACATTCAAAATAAGCAGGTCCAGACTGCCCCCTGTATTAAAAAATAATAACATTTATTTGAGTCCTTGCTTTATGTGCAATTTTAACACTTAAGGAGATGTTAATTCATATATAACTGAAATTAGTTTGTGATATGCAATTTAAAAATCACAGACCTTTGCAGTAATTAAAACTTAATCTCATTTTCTATTGTGAATTTGGCATACAATATACTCATTAGAGCTAAAATAATTCAAGAATATTTTGCCATTATTACAGAGTTTTAAGTATTATAAATCAGAAATTAAAGCATCATAATTGGGGGGGAAGGACATATGTAATACCTCCAACAATAAAGATTAAAAATAAATAAATAAAGCATCAGATTTTTCAGGTGATAGGATTATTTATCTGAAGAATTCTAGACAACATAAAAATTATTAGACTTAATAAGATAGTTTACTAAGTGACTGGACACTAGAAAATATAGAGAATTTTTCCATATGTCAGCAACTACTATTTAGAAAATAAAACACAATTTAAATATAAAGAAAATATAAATTATATAAAATGCATGGAAACAAAAATATTAATTTTAAGAAATCTATAAAAATAAAAGTCTAATATTTGAGGAATATAAAAGAATTGATTAGGTATTGAACCAAATTATGTTCATTATTTGGAATACTCAATGTGTAAGACATGCTGATTCTCTATATACTGATTAATATGCTTCCAATAAAAGTCAAAATGGAATTCTTGGCATGTATTGAATTGATTCTAAATATTTTTAGAAACATAAATAGACAAAAGAAAGAAGAAATTGGGGGCAGAAATGAGCAGGGAAGAATTAATTAGCACTTTTAGATTTTAATATATAGCATAAAATTAAAATGATATCATGTATTATGACTAATAATATACAATAAAGTAAAATAGAAGCTGAAAATAAAATTGAATATAAAAACACATATCCTTATAAGTATTCAATAATTGGTGCTAGGATAATTGGCTATAGTATAGAAAAAATATAGTCTTCTTATTACTTGCCAAAACTTCTAATAGGTTAAAGAACTAATTTTTAAAATTGAAACCATATTTCAAAAAACAATATCAAGATATATAGTTACATGATTACTGGAAAGATAAAAGGCTTTAAGAACAAAATTTTAAAGATTAGATCAGTTGATTTACTTTATAAAAATTTCAAAGCTCGCCCTGGCCAGTTTGTCTCCGTGGATAGAGCATTGGCCTGCAGACTGAAGGGTCTCAGGTTTGATTTCCATCACAGGCACATGCCCTGATTGCGGGCTTGATCCCTAGTAGTGGTTGTGCAGGAGGCAGCTGATCAATGATTTTCCCTCATCATTGATGTTTCTATCTCTCTCTCCCACTCCCTTCCTCTCTGAAATCAATAAAAAATATATATTTTTTTAAAAATTGAAAGTTCTGTGCATTAAAAAAAAATTAAAAGATGGCAAGCCAGGGACAAAATATTCATAAAATATATTGCTAGGAGGAGGAAGGCTGATATTCTTTGTTTTTTGTTTTTTAATATTTCCATTGATTTTTAGAGAGAGAGGGAGAGGGGGAAAAAAAAACATCAATAGGCTGCCTACTGCAGGCCCCCTACCAGGTGTTGAGCCAAAAACTTGGGCATATGCCCTGACCATGAATCAAACTGGCAATCCCTCAGTGACAGGATGATGCCCAATCAACTGAGCCACACCAGCCAGGGCAAGGTTGATATTCTTGATATATACAACTTGTTTAGAGAAAACAGAAATACCCTAAAAGAAAAACAGCCAAAGCAATACTAAGGGCCACAAGTAAGTGTACAAAACCTTCTTCTATCATAAAAGCCTATACATTTAAACAAGGATAATGTAAAATTTTTGAAGTTTGTCAAAGATAAGTCAATTGTATGCATGGTTGGAAATGTTGCAGGGAAACAGGCACTCTTTTCTCCTTGCTGGAGAAATAGAAATTGCCCATTCTGCAGGGCAATTCAACTATACTTATAAAAACCCTTAAAAAGAGACTGATGTCAATACTAAGGAACTGTTAAGGTATACCTAGGCTCATTCATTCTTTAAAGGGGTTCTGAGTACCCAATTTCATTATAGAGAGGGGAGTTATCCACTCTACATCACCAAACAATATTTCAAGACACCAGCTGAGTGTCTCTCAATGCAACTCCATTCTTACACTATCTCCCTCGAGATAGCATCAGATTCTGTAGGTTAGGGGTTCCGGCCTACAAGACTGCCTCTGTCCCCCGCCCTCCCCCGCCCCCCCCCCCCCCCGCGCGCTCCCCCCCCCCTTCAGATACCAGGCACACGACCGGGTTATCATCACTTGTTTCTGACTAACTGACTATATATAGTTCAGAGGTTCTCAGGACCCCCTCCTAAGGTTTGATTAATTTGCTGGTGGTTTACAGAACTCAGAAAAACATTTTATTTACTAGATTACCAATTTATTATAAAAGCATACAGCTCTGAAACAACAATATAAAAGAGATACATAGAGCAACATGAGGAAAAGGCACAGAGCTTATGGAGGTTTCATTACTAGTATACAGAGATGATTGATTACATTGTTGTCCATAGAGAATGATTCCATCAACCTCCAGCCCCTGGACCCTCTCCCCTTACCAAAGGCAGGGATATGGGACTGAAATTTCCAACCTTCCCGTTACAAAGTTGACTCCACTGGCACCCTTCCCCCATCCTTGGGTTTTGTCCAAAAGCTACCTCATTAACATAACAAAAGACACCTTGTGGCTTTCATCACCTAGGAAATTCCAAGAGTTTTAGGAGCTTTGGGCCAGAAACTGAAGGAACACCAAATATATATTCCTTATTACAAATCACAATATCACAATACTATAAAGTAAAACTCCTGCTGATGTAGAAGTATATATTTTTTAAAAAAATACATTTTATTGATTTTTTACAGAGAGGAAGCGAGAGGGATAGAGAATTAGAAACATCGATGGGAGAGAAACATCGATCAGCTGCTTTCCTACTGGGGATGTGCCCGCAACCAAGGTACATGCCTTGACAGAAATTGAACCTGGGACCCTTCAGTCCGCAGACCGACACTCTATCCACTGAGCCAAACCGGCCAGGGCTAGAAGTATATTTTTGACATGGAAACATGACGAAGAGCTAAGCAAGTAATAAAATGGCTACAAAACACTATGGGATAAACAATTCCTTAAAGAGATAAATATTTGACTAAAGACAAATAATAGAATGTTTAACATTGTTTCCTTTGGATGATGAAATTATCAATAATTTTGTTTCATTCCTATCTTTATTTTTCAGTTTTTTGCACTGAAAATGTTTTTCATTTTGAATTAGGCAAAAACACTAACAACAAACCCCACAGAGAAACAGTGCGGATGCCTGTGACAGGTAATTTTACAGTGCCCAGATTAAATTACCTCTGGGCATGTGTAGGTGGGTGTTGCCAAATGAGGTTAGCATTTGTGTTGGTGGACTCAGTAAAGCAGATTACCCTAGCCATTGTGAGTAGGCATTAATCAACCAATCCCTTGAGGGCATGAATAGAAGAAAAATCAAAGAAAAGAGGAATTTGTCCCTTTTTGTCCTAGTTCATTGATGTTGCTAGGACATCTCACTCATCTCTCTGGTCCTTAGATTGGGATTTACAGCACTGACTCCCATGGTTCTCAGAGCTTCGGATTTGGACTGAATTATACCATTACACTACCAGCTTTCCTGGGTCTCCAGTTTGCATACAGCAGATTATGGGATTTCTCAGCCTCCATGACAGAGTGAGCTAATTCCTCATAAAAATATATATGACTATGCTTACACAATATACATGTATATGCATGTATATATACATGTATATGTCTACATATATAAAGAGGTAATATGCAAATTAGCCAGCATGCCGTAACAGTCACAACTAGCTCAGGAGGAGGCTGCACGTGCAGCAGGGCGGAACAGGGCCCACAGAGAGCGGGGAGCAGGGCGGGCCTGCCTGCTTTCCGGGGCATGCCAGCAGTCCCGCCTCTGCGCGTGAGCTGCAGAGGAAACACCTTTTCTGGCCACTCATTGGCTAAGCTCCCAGTATGCCACTGTGTTCTTGGTAACTTGCGTAATGAGAATCCAAGAAGGTGATCTAGGGTTTTTCAACCTCACTCCTGGAGGAAAAAACGAAGGTCTGCTGCTGGAAGGGCTAAGTAATGTCATATCCTGCCCTAGCCAGTTTGGCTCAATGGATAGAGCCTCGGCCTGCTGACCGTAGGGTCCAGGTTTGATTCTGGTCAAGGGCATGTACCTAGGTTAGAGGCTCCTCCCTGACTGGGGCCCAGGTCAGGGCTCATGTAGGAGGCAATCAATCAAGGTGTCCCTCTCACATTGATGTTTCTCTCTGTCTTTCCATTTCTCTTCCATGCTCTCTAAAAATCAATGGAAAAATATCCTCAGGTGAGGATTAAAAAAAAGGAAGAAAGAAAGAACTGTCATATCCAATGAAAGAGACATCTTGAAAATGCCTAAAGAACATTGTCATTTTTCGTGGTGAAGGGACTGGAGTCAATGTTGATGAAAACACCTTGGTGGCTGTGGAGGCCAGCAGTGGCAGCAGCAGCAGAGGGGTGATGGGGGCAGCACCTTCCCCTGATCAGCCCAGTAGCCTCCTGCAGAGGGAGGCCAGACTGCGGCTTAGGCCCGCTCTGCCCCTGAGGGCTCCTGGGTTGCAAAGGGTGCAGGTCAGGCTGAGGGACACCCCCCGCCCCCAATCGTGCACAGATTTTGTGCACCAGGCCTCATACATACACACACACACACACACACACACACACACACACACACACACACATTATATATCATTGAGACATGTCATAAATACTTTATTATTTATTGGTTCTGTTTCTCTGGAGAATCTTGGCTAAATATACTTATAAAGCAATCTGAACATTGGAGGATCATGGATTCCTATGCTTTTAGTTTAACCAAGAAAGTTAAAACTCGGTTTTTAAGCTAAAACAAGTAATCCAGGTATTCGGCATCACTCAAATAAACACCTAGTTAGATGGCTCTATTTTTCACTTGAAAATTGTTGGCCTGGTTTTGCGTAGGCACAGGCTGATCTATAGGTCCATAATGAGTCCAAGTACCACTGGCCATATGGTTAGATCCACATATGAAACGGAACATTCAGAACAGCTGGGGTTTTCCTCCTCAGCCTGCTATGCAGTGAAAGATCACATAAATCATTTCAGCAAAATGAAAGTGGAAGCCATTCTCAGCAGTTCTCAGCTACCACCAGGGGAGCCACGGGAGGTGCTAACTCAGTTACAAACTGAGCAACAACCTGGAACACGAAAAATCAAAACTCTGGACATGGAAAAGAATAAAACAGTAATGCACAGCTTGAAATCAATGGGAAAATTTACATTTCATCAATTCTAGAGCTGTTGGAGATAGGTCTTTTGTACTATAGCTGCTCATAGTATCTTAGCTGAAGTTTATGTCAAAGGGATAAATTATGCAAATTCTACCTCCTATTTAACTTTGTTTCCCTTGTTCTAGTTCACAAGCGTTGTTTTTCACTTTCCTACTGACATAACCTCATTATTTCCTTCTCTCACTTTATCACATCTCTATTTCAGAGGTGTCAATATGAGGCCCACATATCCCAGGGGCTTCAAAGTCAACCTCTTAGAGCACTGAAATAATAGATTTTCTATTTCATTTATTTTTATACCCATTAAATAATCATAATCATTTTAATTATGATTATTTAATGATGATAAAATACAAAATAATGCATTTCTTCATATATACTAGGAAGGCAAGGCTGGTACCTTTCTCATAGAGCTGCTGTGAGG